>NC_091951.1:3880454-4115454 GCF_031021105.1 Erythrolamprus reginae
AACCCTCGCAACGAGCGGGGGATCACTGTATATTGTAATTTGAGGTATGTAAATTGGAATCTCTGTAAGGTGTGAAAAACAATAATAAATTTATAAACACCCCCCCCCCCCCAAAAAAAAAGATTACAGTGATCCCTCGATCATCGCGAGGGTTCCGTTCCAGGACCCCACGCGATGATCGATTTTTCGCGAAGTAGCGGTGCGGAAGTAAAAACACCATCTGCACATGCGCAGATGGTGTTTTTACTTCCACCGCCCTTCGCCCGCCCACCCCGTTGCTCGCGCCTGGGGTTTCCCCGCGCGCGCGCCTGCCGCCCACGCCATTGCTGGGGCCGCTTCCCAGCTGGGAAGCGAAGCTGGGGTCCCCGCGCGCTGCGCGGCGCGCGCCCACGCTACGAGCAGCATTTCACCTTCCCTCCCAGGCAAAAAGATGCCGGCATTCTGGGTTGATGGGGTCGGACTTCCCAGGCGGAAGGCGTGCCCCTCTCCCCGCATCTTTTTGCCTGGGAGGGAAAGTGAAATGCCGCTCGTAGCAGCTGCTAGAGCCGCCGGCATTTCACTTTCCCTCCCAGGCAAAAAGATGCCGGGGAGAGGGGCACGCCTTCCGCCTGGGAAGTCCGGCCCCATCATCCCAGAATGCCGGCATCTTTTTGCCTGGGAGGCAAAGTGAAATGCCGGCGGCTCTAGCAGCTGCTACGAGCTGCATTTCACTTTCCCTCCCAGGCAAAAAGATGCCGGGGAGAGGGGCACGCCTTCCGCCTGGGAAGTCCGGCCCCATCAGCCCATAATGCCGGCATCTTTTTGCCTGGGAGGGAAAGTGAAATGCTGCTTGTAGCAGCTGCTAGAGCCGCCGGCATTTCACTTTCACTTCCACCCCCTAGCCAAACGGCTTTTTTCGTGTTTAGCGCTCGAACGCCGTGCTAAACAGGAAAAAAGCCGTTTGGCTAGGGGGGTGGATTCTTGTTCTTAACCGGGAACAGTTGCCCCCTCTCCCAAAGCGATGTTCCAAAGCGGTCTCCGGGAAGCGACCAAGGGAAAGGCAGTCGCCCTGCCTTTCCTTCAGCTCTAAAGAAGCGGCAACTGCCCTGCCTCCCCCCAGCCGGTTAACTTGAAGCGCTCGGTTAACCGGCTGGGGGGAGGCAGGGCAGTTGCCGCTTCTTTAGAGCTGAAGGAAAAGCAGGCGACTGCCTTTCCCTTGGTCGCTTCCCGGAGACCGCTTTGGAACATTGCTTTGGTTGTTCCTGCCTCTCCTGCAGCGGAGAGAAGCGGCAAATGGCCAGCCCTTCCCCCAACCGCTTCCCCGCATGCTTTGGATGCACCTGCCTTTCTTACAGCGAAGACAGGCGGCACCTTCCCGAAGCGCTCGGTGAAGCCGCTGGGGGAAGGGCTGGGCCATTTGCCGCTTCTCTCTGCTGCAGGAGAGGCAGGAACAACCAAAGCAATGTTCCAAAGCGGTCTCCGGGAAGCGACCAAGGGAAAGGCAGTCGCCTGCTTTTCCTTCAGCTCTAAAGAAGCGGCAACTGCCCTGCCTCCCCCCAGCCGGTTAACTTGAAGCGCTCGGTTAACCGGCTGGGGGAAGGCAGGGCAGTTGCCGCTTCTTTAGAGCTGAAGGAAAGGCAGGCGACTGCCTTTCCCTTGGTCGATTCCCGGAGACCGCTTTGGAACATCGCTTTGGGAGAGGGGGCAACTGCTCCCGGTTAAGAAGCAAGAATCCACCTCCTAGCCAAATGGCTTTTTTCCTGTTTAGCACGGCGTTCGAGCGCTAAACACGAAAAAAGCCGTTTGGCTAGGGGGTGGATTCTTGCTTCTTAACTGGGAGCAGTTGCCCCCTCTCCCAAAGCGATGTTCCAAAGCGGTCTCCGGGAAGCGACCGAGGGAAAGGCAGTTGTCTGCTTTTCCTTCAGCTGGAAAGAGGAGGCAAATGCCCTGCCTTCCCCCAGCCGGTTAATCGAGCGCTTCAAGTTAACCGGCTGGGGGAGTAGCCCCCGCCCGGCTCCCTTCAGCCCCCCGGGGTCAAGCGGGCGGGGGGCGGCCGGGACCTCGCCTGTCTCCGCCGCCCGCATCGCCCCTCCGACGGGCCGGCCTCCCCCGCCCGCCTCTGCTGCAGCCACCGCCGCCTCCCCGACTGGCACAAAAGGGCCCCGCCCGCCCCGCCCCAAAGTTTACCTTGCGGCGGGATTCAAAGTGCTGGGGTGGGGGGTGTCACTTCGCCGCTCGTGTCCTGGCTAAACCGGGCGGCAGGAGACAGGCTTTGAGTTTTTAGCTGCGGGGAGAGAAGTAGGACTTTCCTAACTTCCTCCCCCCGCAGCCAAAACTCAAAGCCTGTCTCTTTTTTTTCTTGCGGCGAGCCCAAGCCGTTCCCCTCTCGACCGCAGCCGAGCTTCCCTCGGCCCCCTTTGGCCCCGTCGCCTCCTCCCCGCCTGCCTTTCCTCGCCAAGCGCACGAAAAAAAAGAGAGAAGGCTTCTACCAGAAGCCGGGGACGGCGGGCAGGGGCATGAAGGATCTCTTGCGGGGGAAAAGCCGCTAGCCAGCTTTCGGAGCTCCTCCGCCATCACCCGCTTCTGGTAGAAGCCTTCTCTCTTTTTTTTCGTGCGCTTGGCGAGGAAAGGCAGGCGGGGAGGAGGCGACGGGGCCAAAGGGGGCCGAGGGAAGCTCGGCTGCGGTCGAGAGAGAAACGGCTTGGGCTCGCCGCAAGAAAAAAAAGAGACAGGCTTTTAGTTTTGGCTGCGGGGGGAGGGAATCCCGCCGCAAGGTAAGCTTCGGGGCGGGGCGGGCGGGGCCCTTTTGTGCCAGTCGGGGAGGCGGTGGCGGCTGCAGCAGAGGCGGGCGGGGGAGGCCGGCCCGCCGGAGGGGCGATGCGGGCGGCGGAGACAGGCGAGGTCCCGGCCGCCCCCCGCCCACTTGGCCCCAGACCGGTGCAGCAGGAAAGGGACGGAGAAGGCTCACTGGCAGCCCTTGCCCATCGCCGCGCCTTCGCTTCCCCCCCTCCCCCGCTGGATCCGGCAGCGTGCTGAGGGGAATTGCCGCGGACTGGAGGCAGTGAGGCAGACCGGCTCCGAGGCGAGCGGCCGGAGTTGCGCCCTCCTTCGCCCGCCAGGTGAGGCGAAGGCGAGGGGCGCGCGGCTGCAGCGAGGAGCCGAAGATCCGGGCGGGGAAGACCCAGGGAAGGTTCCTTCGTCCGCCTAGCAGCTGATCTGCTCGGCAGCGCAGAACCAGCGAGGAGCCGAAGATCTTCGGCTCCTCGCTGCTGCTGCGCTGCCGAGCAGATCAGCTGCTAGGCGGCCGCTCGAGAGCAAGAGGGGGAGAGATAGAGAAAGAGAGAGAAGGAAAGAAAGAGATGAGAGAGGGAGGAAGAGAGTGTGAGAGAGGAAGAAGCAACATAGAGAAAGAGGGGGAAGACCCAGGGAAGCCTCTGCCCGGCGGGGAAACTCCACCATCTACGCATGCGTGGAAGGGCACGCATGCGCAGATGGTGGAGTTTACTTCCGGGTTGAAAACTCGCGAAATAGCCCTTTCGCGATACTTGAGGACGCAAAACTCGAGGGTTCACTGTATTTATAATTTTGGAGACCTCTGAACTAACAGTTGTCTATTCTCTCACCCATGTGGATACAGCTGCATGGTAATAGACCTCCCAATCTGGCATTTTATTTTTATTTTATTTATTTATTTATTTAGTCCAATACACAACACACATTGAAGAGAATAGACAAGTAGTAATATATATAAAGGAAAGGGTAGGAGAAAAGATATAAAAATAGAGGAGAGGACACATGAAAGGAAGAAAAGATAAAGGAGAGACAATTGGACAGGGGACGGAAGCCCCTGTTGGTTTTGGACTCTTGCAACGTTATCAATCCTATTCTTGTTTTTTTCCCCCCTTGCCAGACATCTTTCAAAACTATAGTATTTAATTCATCAATGTATTTTTTTCCTACTTCTATTGGGACCATTTGGAATAGGAAAAGTCACTTTGGCAAGATGTTCAGTTTTTGTAGTTGCTATTCTCCATACCTTTGATAGCTGCACATTTTTCCATTTATCCAAATATTTTTTAATTTGTTGCAATAATTATCTTCCTTGATTGCAACACATCTTGCTTTTAAGTATATTCCCCAGTCTTTATCTTTCTTAACTGTTGGCTTGTCTCAGTTAGCTAGGCTATGAAACCTTCGACAACACCGAGCATAGAATTTTAACAGAGTGTAGATGTGTGATAAAGCCAAGACACACAATTAGTTAAATAAGTATTATTTACATATAAACAAAATATAAACAATCCACAATAAGCACGAAGCAAATAAAGAATAATACGCACTGAGCAATTACAAGGTTAGCACAAAGCAAAATATCAATATAGATAATAGGCACGAAGCTAAAATACAATATAGATAAAAGCACAAAGCTTATACAAGCACAGAGTTTAAACACCACTCCCCCATCTCTCAGGCAAACGTAAAGGAAGTGACTGAGCAAAATAATGAGCTTTTATAGCTTCAATGAGGAAATGACGAAACAGCCTTGAATATTAACTCTTCAAGTACAAGTTAACTCTGATTGCACATTAACCCTTTAAGGGGAAGGTTTGGTAGGGAAGGTTTGCTTATTTGTCGATGACTCTAAAGTGTGCAATAGGGTTGATATTCCTGGAGGGGTCTGTAATATGGTAAATGATTTAGCTTTACTAGATAAATGGTCAAAGCAATGGAAACTGCAGTTTAATGTTTCCAAATGTAAAATAATGCACTTGGGGAAAAGGAATCCTCAATCTGAGTATTGCATTGGCAGTTCTGTGTTAGCAAAAACTTCAGAAGAGAAGGATTTAGGGGTAGTGGTAGCTGCGGCTGAGACCCCTGCCACCACCCCAACTCTGTCGGTTGCGGCTGTGAAAAAAATAAGACCTCCCCCCAAATAAGCACCTCTGATGCTTATTTTGGTGACAAAAAATTATAATTCAAAATGCAGGTAGAGAGCTGGAGACTCTCTGGGTTTGCATGCAAACTAAAAAGGGTTCTGTCATTACAATTGGGGTGATCTATAGGCCTCCAGGGCAATCTGAAGAATATGACAACGAGATGACCACTTGATGAAGGCAGGTTGATGATATTGACGGTCAGGAGAGTCAGTCAAAGTGATAAAGCATGCACTAATTGAAGTTCAGTAGTAGGCTGTCAGACAGTAGTAGGCTGTAGGCAGTAGTAGTAGTATTCTATAGGCAGTAGTAGTAGTATTCTGTAGGCAGTAGTAGTAGTATTCTGTAGGCAGTAGTAGTAGTATTCTGCCCTTTTATCATATAATGTATAGAATCCACCTAGAGAAATGTCCAGTGAATAATTTTTACTTTGGCTTTTAGATCCAAAAGTCCTTTTTTCAGGAGACAACTGGACATTCTGAGTGTTGAAGAAACATCTTGGATGGGAAGTGAAACATCTTCAAAGGAAAACCAGAAAGTCCAGTTGTCTTTTGAAAAAGCATGTTTTGGACATCCAACCCATGGATGGCTGAGAATCCTCATAGACACTTGTGCTTTTAGGATTTGCAGATTGTAGGAGATCTTGCAAATTCCACTGAGTCTGCTTACAACCCTCCTTCCTTCTTTAGGGTCCTGTGTCCTTTGACGAGGTGGCTATCCATTTCAACAATCAAGAGTGGTTGCTGCTTGACCCCAGCCAGAAAGCCCTGTATGAAGAAGTCATGATGGAAACATCTGGGATGGTGGCTTCCTTAGGTAAGGGTTCCTGTGCAGGAAAATGTAACCCACGGCAAATTATTATTATTATTATTATTATTATTATTATTATTATTATTATTATTTATTAGATTTGTATGCCGCCCCTCTCCGTAGACTCTAGAAATTGCCTCTAGATACTTTATTTACAACTTACATATATACAGGGGTGGACAGAAAAATGGAAACAGCTTGAAAAATCATCAAAATATCTTTTAATATGATGTTGGTCAGAAAAAGGGTAAATGATGATTAGTCAGAGAAAATCAGATTTGTGAAGCTCCCTTCGAACAGTTTTTGTGGAAACTGGGTTCTGTACGTGTCTATTGAGCTCTTCAGTGATTTTAGGAGCTGTGGTCTTGCGATCCGCTCTAACAATTCCCTTTAGAGTCTGACGGTCTCTCTCAGACCACTTCGACTTTCGACCGGACCTGTGCTTGGCTGAGGACGTTTTCCCTTCTCTTTCTAAAGCAGTCATGACTTTTGAGACATGACCTCTTGAAACGCCAAACATTTGGGCACTTTCTGTTACACTAGCGCCTGCCATTCGAGCACCAACAATTTGGCCTCTTTGAAAGTCTGAGAGGTCTGCCCCTTCTAGAAGGTTATAACCAATTTCCTTAAATTTCTGTTTTAAAAAAAAGGTAGTTTAAAAAACATATCAAATAAAAGAATTAAAAAAACATTAATATATGTCAAATTTTTGATTGATTTGAACATGTTCAAACATGATGTGGCCAAAAAGTCAAGTGTTTCCATTTTTGTGTCCACCCCCAGTGTTGACGTTGAATCTTGGGGTCATCCTTGAGCTCTGGATCATTACTGCAGAGTAATTGGGAAGATGGTCAGGGAGAGGATGTTCATTCCTGTTGCAGTTGTCCTACTAGGCCACAAATTTTGTCTTGTTTGTGTTGCAATTACATACGTTGTCTTATTGAATGCAAGTTGGGTGTGTCATAATTGAGAATATTTGTGTGCCTTGTCCAGATGTCAAGACTTGTTTTTGCTTTAATTTTTTAAAGAAAGAACCATCTTTCAGCCGTGGCGAGGGGGGCGTTTGCCCAGGTTCGCCTGCTGCACCAGTTGTGGCCTACCTGGACCGGGAGTTACTACTCACAGTCCCTCATGCCCTCATCACCTCGAGGTTCGACTACTGTAACGCTCTCTACGTGGGGCTACCTTTGAAAAGTGCAAGAGCAATCATGGGCCTCCCTAGGTGTGTCCATGTCACACCAACACTCCGCAATCTGCATTGGTTGCCGATCAGTTTCCGGTCACAATTCAAAGTGTTGGTTATGACCTATAAAGCCCTTCATGGCATTGGACCAGAATATCTCCGGGACCGCCTTCTGCCGCACGAACCCCAGCGACAAGTTAGGTCCCACAGAGTTGGCCTTCTCCGGGTCCCATCGACTAAACAATGTCATCTGGCAGGACCCAGGGGAAGAGCCTTTTCTGTGGCGGCCCTGACCCTCTGGAACCAGCTCCCCCCGGAGATTAGGATAGCCCCCACCCTCCTTGCCTTTCGTAAACTCCTTAAAACCCACCTCTGCCATCAGGCATGGTGGAATTGAGACATCTCTCCCAGGCCTATATAGTTTATGCATGGTGTGTTTGTGTGTATGTCTGGGTTTTTGTTTTTTTATAAGATATTTTTAAATATTAGATTTTTTGTACTTTGTATTTTGTTATTGCTGTGAGCAGTGTTCCCTCTAATTTTTTTTCAGGGTGGGCAGAAAAGTATAGTGTCTGAGCTGCAGTCCCTTTGGGACTGGGCGGCATAAAACTATAAATAAATAAATAAATAAATAAAGTGTGGGCGTGCGCTATCACACATGAGCGAGTTCTTGCAGCCATAATTCTATATTTTCAATAGTTTATTTTCAAATACACAGTAATCATTCAACACTCCAAACTAACTAAGATTAGCCTCTCACAACAGCCATTGCAAATTATAAATCTTTCCCTCTAGAAATACCAAGATGTATTTGAGAACTTTAGGTTTAGTCTGTCAGTCTCAGATTAAAAACATTATCAATATCCAATATATTCAGAAATGTATTTAATAATTCAAAAAAATCTGGCTCGCCTTATAGTTTATGTCTCTCACATTGATGATGACCATTCCATCTTTGTCTTTGTCCATTCTCAAATACATCTTGTATTTCTAGAGGGAAAGATTTATAATTTGCAATAGCTGCTGTAAGAGGCTAATCTTAGGTACCGTATTTTTCGCTCTATAAGACGCACCTGCTGATAAGACGCACCTAGATTTTAGAGGAGGAAAATAGAACAAAAATATTTTGAGCCAAAAAGTAGCTATCACACATGAGCAAGTTCTTGCATCCATAATTCTATCCTTTCTATGGCTTCCTCCCTCTTTCCTCCCTCCCACTTTCCTTTCTATCTCTCCCTCCCTCTTTCCTTTCTATCTCTCCCTCCCTCTTTCCTCCCTCCCTTTTTCCTTTCTATCTCTCCCTCCCTCTTTCCTTTCTATCTTTCTTTCCCCCTGCCTTTCTCCAAGCCCTTCCTTTTCCCTCTCCCTAACTACCCCCTTCTCCCTCCTTTCTATCTCTCCCTCCCCCTTTCTCTCTCCCTTCCTTCATCTTTCATTCCCTCTCTCTCCATCCCTCTTCCTTTCTCTCTTCCTCCCTCTTTTTTGTTCTTTCTCTCTCCCTCCTTCCCTCCCTCTATGTCTTTCCCTCCCCCTTCTTCCCCCCTCTCTTTCTCTTTCTCTTGCTTTCTTTCCCTGTCTTTCTCTCTTGCTTACTTTCTTACTCATTCTTTCTCCCCTCCTTTCTTTCTCTCTCTCTTTCTCGTTCACCATGCCGGCGAGAGAGAGGGAGAGAGAGTGGAGGGCGCCGTTGTCTTCGCCTCTGCCCGGCAGCTCTGCAACGAAGAGGAAACAGTCGCGCACCGCCTCCCGGGAGCCCGGCCGACTTTTGGAGCTGTTTTGTTTTCGGCCGGGCGGAGGCGGCGCGCGGAGGCGAAGACACGGTGAACGGTGCTTCGAGACCTCCCCGCCTCCTGAAGCGATTCCCGTAGCCTTCCCAAAGGCTCGGAACCGCCAACGCTCCTCCGGTGCCGCTACGCCTCCTAAACCTGCGCGGTGGAGGCGTCCCCCGGCCCAGCACTTCCGGAGGCCGAAAGGCACGGCTCTCTTCGGGGTTGGGAAGAGGAGAGGCGGCGACAGAGGCAGCGGTCTCCAGATGAGTATATCGCGGGCCCCCCCTCTGCTCCAGCGCCTCTCCCCCCCCCCTGCCAGCATCTTCGCTCCATTAGACGTGGCTGATTTTTCATCCTACTTTGGGAGGAAAAAAACTGCGTCTTATGGAGCGAAAAATACGGTAGTTTGCAGTGCTTAAGTGGGTGCTAGAAAAAAACAAATATAATAAATTAACCCTACCTATTGGTAAATCCAGACTTTCTATCTTTCTCTCCCTGCCTTTCTCCTTCTTTCTCTCCCTTCCTTTTCCCTCTCTCTATTCTATTTGCCCCCTCTCCCTCCTTTCTATCTCATCCTCCCTCTTTCCTTTCTCCCTCTTTCCTTTCTATCTCTCCCTCCCTCTTCCCTTTCTTTCTTTCTCTCCCTCTTTCCTTTCTATCTTTCTATCCCTGCCTTTCTCCCTCTTTCTCTACCTTCCTTTTCCCTCTCTATCCTACTTCCCCCTCTCCCTCGTTTCTATCTTATCCTCCCTCTTTCCTTTCTCCCCCTTTCCTTTCTATCGCTCCCTCCCTCTTCCCTTTCTATCCCTGCCTTTCTCCCTCTTTCTCTCCCTTTTCCCTCTCTATCCTACTTCCCCCTCTCCCTCCTGTCTATCTCATCCTCCCTCTTTCCTTTCTCCCTCTTTCCTTTCTATCTTTCCGTCCCTGCCTTTCTCCCTCTTTCCCTTCATCTCTCCCTCTCTCTTTATCTCAATTCCCTCTTTCTCCCTGGGCTGCTGTGCCTGTCCTGCAGCCCCACCACGGACGGACTGCGTTAGCCTTGGCATCCCCCCCCCACACACGCTGCAGCTCCCGGACCATCGGCGGCACAAACACACACGGACACACCCCACACATGCTGCGTTTCTCCCTGCCTTTCTCCAATGCACTTGCAAGGAGAGTCCAACGTGGGTAATTCTCCAGTCTCATTGGAGGGACTGAGTTTTAATTTATACATTATGCAGGCACCGCCCCCTAGCCCACCAGTCATGAAAACTCAGTCGCAGTAAAGGGACCTTTTTGAGTTTTCTCTTCAGAAAGTATTAAAAATAGTATTGAAGTTTTAGTATTAAAAATTTGAAACTGATACTAATGCTTTTTCTTCCTTTTTTCTTTTTGTTTTTCTGCAGGTACTTTGGATGGCTCCCTCCTTTTCAACAGCTATTTAGGCCCTCCGTGGGTTCTAATAGCTGCTTGTGTGCCCTGCCCCCCCCCCTCTTTCCTTCAAACTCACTGACAGCGTGTAGCGTCTGTGGGGGGGGAAAGAACTGTTTAATCAGGGCAACCGGGTTCCCGGCCTCCGAGGTCGCTCCCGGCGGTGGAGGCGGTTGCCGTTGGGAGGGGCCTGCCCCTCCCGACGAATAGACCTGAGCCAGGGAAAAAAAGAGGCGACCGACAGGGCGAGCAGGGGAAGAACGGAACGGCCTCTTACCGAAGCCTCAGAACAGGAGCGGCCTTGGAAATGCGCGCCGGTTGTCTTGACAACGGCGCGGCCGCCATCTTTAGTTACCTCTCAGCAGGAATGAGCGGGAAAGGCCGTTAGCGTCGCGCCGGTTGCCATGGCAACGGCGCGGCAGCCATTTTTCGGTGACATGGTCTGGAAGCGACCTTGTAAATTGCTCCTGGTCACGCCCCTGTTCTGCCCAGAGACACGCAGCCGTAAAAGACATTTCTCTTTGAGAGAGTTGTTTGAGAGATATCGGTTGCGTGATCGCACAAAAGGCCTTGGTTTCTACGGTCAGGTTTGTGAGTGATTACAATGACGGATGCTT
Source organism: Erythrolamprus reginae (assembly GCF_031021105.1). Classification (NCBI taxonomy): domain Eukaryota; kingdom Metazoa; phylum Chordata; class Lepidosauria; order Squamata; family Dipsadidae; genus Erythrolamprus; species Erythrolamprus reginae. Next base: position 3,891,160 of record NC_091951.1, read on the forward strand.
CTGCTCACTCGGGGGAGGAGGTGGCCACATCCATCCGGCCCGCTACCCCCAAGGAAAGGCCTCATGTGGAAAAGGCCAAGGCCAAGACCTCTCAGAGTGCCTCACTGAAGGAGGCAGAGAAGAGGATTCGTGCTTTGGAGAGACAATTAGAAGTCTCTCAGCGACAACAATCTACAGTGCTGTCTCAGCCTAATTTGCTGTTGGGGCCCACAGCCCCCCCGGCCTCCCCCTTAACAGGAATAGCTGGGGTCGCAGGCTCGGCAACGGAACGAGATTGGTCGCCTGAACGCCCCCTACTTACTCCAGGAGGTCAGCTTACTCAACAGAACATTTCTGGAGGGCAGTTTAGCCAGGCCACAGCCACCTTTACACCATCTGCTGTGGGTCTAAGGAGTTCCTTTGACACTTGGCAGAACATGCCTCCACACCTCCAAGATCTAATAAGCAGTGTTTATGCCCAGGGCATCACAGTGGGAGCTCAACAACAGGCCCCAATGCCCCCTGTTCCACAGAGGCAGAGGAATGTCTGGGCCCCTCCGGCTCCAGCCTCCTTTCAGGGCTCCATGGAGGAAGACTTGTACCTCAGAGAGGAGGAAAGTGATGAAGGTGAGGGATTGTCGGGGGATGAGCAACCTCCCGAGCCACCGAGCATGGTTGGACTTTTTAAGCCCTCTCTGTTTCGGATCATGCTGAATAAGGCTAAGCTAGTGTTTGAAGGGGCAGGAGAGGGGAAGTTGCCTACAGATGCCGCTGCACAAGCTTCAAAGGGGGTCTTGCTTTCGGTACCAAAGAAGGAGCCAGAAACCATCCCCTCATCGGATATTTTCCTTGATAATATTAAGAGACCTTGGGAGGCACCAGCAGCAGCGCAGGGGCCTTCTTTGATTGATCGAAAATATTACACCTTCGATCAGGAAATGGAATCTCTTCTAACACCACCAACCATAGACTCTCCTGTGGCAAGCTTGGTGTCTAACGCCTTAGTCCCCTCTGAGGTTTCTGAAGGACTGAAAGCGGAAGACAAAAGAGCCGAGACTGTGGTTATGAAAACACATCAAATGGCCGCCTGGGCCCTGCGAGCAGCTTCGGCTGCCTCATTTTTTAATAGGGCAACTATCCTGTGGATACAGGACATGCAATCACGGACTAGCCAGGAGGATGGCAAGCTCCGTCAGGACTTGAATAAACTGCTGGCGGCAACGGAGTTCTCCGCCGACGCTACGATGGACGCGGCCAAGTTTGCATCTCGGGCACTAGCATCGTCCTTGTCCTCCCGGAGATTAATTTGGCTGCGAAGCTGGCAGGCGGACGTAAAATCAAAATGGCGCCTAGCCTCAGCCAAGTTCCAAGGGGAACAGTTGTTTGGCGATTCTCTTGAAAAGGTCCTTATCAAGGATAAGGACAAAAAGAAGGTGCTCCCCAGGTCAAACAGGAGGGGAGAGAGGCGTTTCACCCCATTCTATAGACGGCAGAACTTTCGTGCCGAGCCCTCCTCAGCCGTCTCCCAAGGTTCGAGGACATTCTCCCAGGGCTCTTTCAATCAGGGAGGCTTCCGCCAGGACAGACCGTACTTTGCAGACCGAGGCAGGCCCTACCAGCAGGGACGCCGTCCTTACAGAGGTTCCAATTTTAAGGGTTCCAAACGTGGGAAGTGACTCTTCAGAACCCTACCCTCTGGGGGGCAAGCTCCTCCACTTCGCCAACGCTTGGAGGGCTGCATCCCTCGACTCCTGGGCCGTGGCCACGGCAACGCAGGGGTTGCGGATCAACTTTCTCCGTGTACCCCCACACCGCTTCATTGCTTGCCCTCAAATGACAGACCCCCAAAAGAGGGCACTGTTGCACCGGGAAATAGAGCACCTCCTGGAGATAGAAGCGATAGAGGAGGTCCCCTTCCACCTGAGGGGAACAGGTTTCTATTCCATCGTTTTCCTTGTCCCCAAATCTTCGGGCGGGGTCCGTTTGATTCTAAATCTCAAACGGTTGAATCTGTATGTGCGTTATCAAAAATTCAAAATGCACTCCCTCAGGTCTATACTCCAATCCATACGACCGGGAGACCTCCTCTCCTCCATCGATCTCAAGGAGGCCTACCTCCATGTACCGGTATTACAGGAACACAGACAATTCCTCCGGTTTTTCATCAACGGCTCTCATTACCAATATCGAGCAATGCCATTTGGTCTGTCGTCGGCGCCGAGGACGTTCACCAAACTTTTGGACGTCCTCACGGCCACCTTGAGACACCGGTCAGTGCGCCTCATGGCATATCTCGACGACATACTAATTCTGTCGAGGTCCCGGGACCGGGCGCAACAGGATATCCATCTAACCTTGACGACCCTACAAACTTTCGGGTTTACCATAAACCTGGAAAAGAGTCATTTAACCCCAACGACCAGATTGGCTCATCTGGGCACCATCATAGACACGGACTTGTGCCAGGTTTTTCTCTCAAGGGACAGACAGTCCACTATCAGGACTCTACTACAGACACTGTCATTACAACCAAGACCTTCCCTGGCCTTCCTCTCGAAGATCTTGGGCACACTAGTCTCTTGCATAGACGTAGTGCCCTGGGCCAGGTTACACATTCGTTCCCTCCAATGGTTCCTCCTACCCTACCAAAGGAGGAAGATCGGCCATTCCAAAACGCAGGTGATTCTCCCTGCGGAAGTCAGGAGGTCCCTGCGATGGTGGACTTCAGCCGCTATTCAGAGGGGGTCGCCCTTTCAAGTTCAGGACTTCATCACGCTCACAACAGACGCCAGCCTGTTTGGGTGGGGTGCCCACCTTGCATCTCACGTGGCACAGGGTCTGTGGACTCCTCGGGATTTACAGAACGTCAATATCAATTTTTTGGAATTGAGGGCAGTGTCTCTCGCCCTGCTGGACTTTGCTCATCTAGTGCAGGGCAGCCATGTCCTAGTCCTAACGGACAACGTTTCCGCTCGCGCTTACATCAACCACCAGGGCGGGACGAGGTCCGGCCGTCTGATGCAGGAGGCCAACTCCCTGTTCAGATGGGCAGAGGTCCACCTGGCCTCTCTCTCGGCCGAGCATATCTCAGGCCAGGAGAATGTATGGGCGGATTGGCTGAGCCGCAGGACCCTGGATCCAGCAGAATGGAAACTGGACCCCACTGTATTCAGGACCCTGATCTCTCGGTTCGACACACCGATTCTGGATCTGTTCGCAACGTGCCACAACGCGCAGCTACCCCGCTTTTTTTCCCGGTTCCCATCTCCGGGCTCGGAAGGAGTAGATGCGTTGCGCCTTCCATGGCCGAAAGGGCTCCTATACGCGTTTCCGCCGATTCGCATCCTTCAGAGGGTCCTACAGAAGATCATCCAGGAGCGTGCCGAGGTACTCTTAATAGCTCCTTTTTGGCCTCGACGAGCATGGTTCTCGGACCTAATGGAGTTGTCGATCTCCCCACCGTGGAGAATTCCAGATCATCAGGTAGCCCTCAGCCAGGGGTGCATTGCGCATCCAGATCCCCAATGGTGGAGTCTAACCGTGTGGAACTTGAAGGGGACCGGCTGAGACACCTCCTGCTCCCCGACTCGGTCATCACTACCATGCAGGCTGCGCGTAGACCAGCTACTCAGCGGATTTATCAGTCCACCTGGACAGCGTTCTGCACTTTCTGCGCAGGTCAGGAAATCGACCCCTTAGCCGCCTTGCCAGGGACTGTTTTAAGCTTCCTTCAGGCAGGTTTGGATAAGGGCTTGGCCCCTAACACTTTGCGCCGCCACGTGGCCGCTTTGTCGACGCTTTTAAGTCCAGATTGTTACCGACCTTTGTCACGTCACCCCTGGATTCGGGACTTTTTGAAAGGAGCGACGAACATTAGACCGCCGGCTATCCATCGTTTCCCTTCCTGGGACCTTACCTTGGTGCTTAGAGCCTTGACAGCTCCACCTTTCGAACCGTTGAGGACGATATCAATGCGCCTTCTGTCCATAAAGACGGCCTTTCTAGTTGCCATCACTTCGGCCAGAAGGGTGTCGGAGTTGTCGGCCCTATCGGTAAGACCTGATTTATGTTTGTTCCATCCGGATAGGGTGGTCCTCCGGTTGGACCCTTCATTTATCCCTAAAGTGAACTCTGGGTTCCATAGGACTCAAGAAATAGTATTGCCTGATTTCTGTACACATGGCACGCATCCATCTGAACTCAGATGGCATAAACTGGACGTGAGACGTGCGATCAAAATTTATATCCGTAGGACACAATACTGCCGATCGTCGGAAGCATTGTTTGTATCCTTTGCGTCACATGCCACGGGCACTAAGGTGTCCTCACGAACTATCAGTCGTTGGATACGAGCGTGTATTTCTGAGGCTTACAAGGTGTCCGGACAGACGATTCCTCAAGGAATAACGGGACACTCGACTCGTAGTGCGGCAGTTTCGGCAGCCTGGTCAACTCAAGCTTCGATCGAAGAGATTTGTAGAGCAGCCACGTGGGCAGCTCCTTCTACCTTCATCAAGCATTACCGGATTGACACTTTCGCTTCAGCGGAAGCAGCCTTTGGGAGGAGGGTGTTACAGAGAGTGTGCTCCACTTGAACGCCCTTGGACCTGTTTCCCTCCCGTTTATTATGTCTTGGGTACATCCCACGTTGGACTCTCCTTGCAAGTGCATTGGAGAAGAACCGTTGAAACTTACCTGAACGGTCTTCTCGATGCACTGCAAGGAGAGTCCAAAACCCACCCAGTTGGTGGACCAAGGGCCTTCTCGCCTTACATTGTTAAGTTTTTGACCGGGCTTGTTGCCTTCCAGTTGTTTAATAATAAAAAGTTATAGTTTACTGCTCCTTCGTTTATGTATGACTGGTGGGCTAGGGGGCGGTGCCTGCATAATGTATAAATTAAAACTCAGTCCCTCCAATGAGACTGGAGAATTACCCACGTTGGACTCTCCTTGCAGTGCATCGAGAAGACCGTTCAGGTAAGTTTCAACGGTTCTTCTCCCTCTTTCCCTTCATCTCTCCACACACACGCTGCAGCTCCCGGATGGACGGCAGCACACACGCACACACACCAAACACGCTGCGTTTCTCTCTGCCTTTCTCCCTCTTTCCCTTCATCTCTCCACACACACGCTGCAGCTCCTGGACCATCGGCGGCACAAACACACACGGACACACCCCACACATGCTGCGTTTCTCCCTGCCTTTCTCCCTCTTTCCCTTCATCTCTCCACACACACGCTACAGCTCCTGGATGGACGGCAGCACACACGCACACACACCACACACGCTGCGTTTCTCTCTGCCTTTCTCCCTCTTTCCCTTCATCTCTCCACACACACGCTGCAGCTCCCGGATGGACGGCAGCACACACACACACACACACACACACCTCCCACACACGCTGTGGCTCCCGGACGTTCGGCGGCACCCCCCCACTATGGACGCTTAGAGGCCTAGCGGCGGGCCACCGCTAAGCCTCTTACCTTTCTCCGGCTCCCTGTCTGGACAGTCGTCACTATTCCCCACCCCAATGGACGCTGCGACTCCCGATCATCGCCGGCATCCCCCCCACGGACGCTTAGAGGACTAGCGACGGGCAGCGCCGCTAGGCCTCTTAGCTTTCCACGGCCCCTTGTCGTGGCCCTCCACTCCCAGTGCCCCACCCCAAGGAGGCTTAGAGGAGTGTCCTGGCAGTGGCCCGCGCTGCCAGGCCTAGGGCCCCCTGGACGATTTTCTTACCTTGCCCGCCCGCAGCTAAACAACCGTTTGCTGCGGGAGGGGGGATGGGGAGGAGAAAATCTGGGATTTAAGGGGCGGGGAAGAAAGCGGGCCTGCAATTGGGCCCTTTCTTTCCCGCCTTTCCTTAAGGAACTGTTGCTGCCCTATGTTTGTAGAGCAGCAACAGTTCTCATTTCAAATTCCAGCGTGGAGGTCGGTCCTCCCCGCTAAATTTGAAATTCCCAGGCTGAGAGGTAAAAACCTCTGCGCCATAGTGTGCTGCGCAGCTTAGAGGGAACTATGTGAGCCGCCCCAAGTCCGCAGAGAGGGGTGGCATACAAATCTAATTAATAATAATAATAATAATAATAATAGTTAGATGTACAGCCATGCTAGTGTTTTAAGTAAGTAACTAATATTCATGCTGTCATTTCCCTTGTTCCTTCCTCCCAGTAGTAGATAAATCTATGGATAGGAACACCAAAGTGGAGGTTGTAGATTATTCTAATTGTAAATTGTTTTTCTTCCCCTGCAAGCATCTGATATGCAGAAGAAAGAAATCGACCAACAGCCAAATTTAGTGCCATTGCAAACAATCGAAACTGAAATTCCTGAGGAGACCTCTACAAATCAATGGGGAGGGAAGAAACATGAAAAGAAGCAAAATTGGAGAGAAAAATCTATTCTTGACTGTGTGGAAATGGATCGTGATTCCAAAAAAAATATGGGGAAATATCAATATAGAAAAAGATTCAAAGCAAATCCCAAAGTTAGTAACCGTTGCAAACCTGGAAAAAGCTCCAACCGTTATGATCTTCGTTCACATAAAATGAACCAGGCAAGGGAGAAGCCCTACAACAGTGTGAGCTGTGGAAAAAGCATTGTGAGAAAAGGTCATTTAACTTCTCATCAAAAGATCCATAAGTATGTGGATTGTGGGAAAAGGTTCAGCCTGGAGAGTTCCCTTACTTCCCATAAAAGGATATATTCTGCAGAAAAACCCTTTAAATGCCGAGAATGTGGAAAGAGCTTCAAAAGTAGTGGTCAGCTGATCTGCCATAGGAGGATCCATTCGGGGGGAAATCCTTATAAATGTGAGACTTGTGGACAAAGGTTCACTACAAAGTATTCCCTTACATCCCATGAAAGGGTTCATACAAAAGAAAAACCCTATAAATGCATGGAGTGTGGGAAGAGCTTCAGTTTCAAGAGTGATCTTGGTTGTCACAAACGGATCCACACAGGAGAAAAACCCTATAAATGCATGGAGTGTGGGAAGAGCTTCAGGACAAACAGTGATCTTAGTCGTCACAAACGGATCCACACAGGAGAAAAACCCTATAAATGCCTAGACTGTGGGAAGGTCTTCAATACTAACGGTATCCTTCTTTCCCATAAACGGATCCACACAGGAGAAAAACCCTATAAATGCCTGGACTGTGGGAAGAGCTTCAGTGCAAATGGTGCTCTTAGTCGACACAAACGGATCCACACAGGAGAAAAACCCTATAAATGCCTAGACTGTGGGAAGGTGTTCAACACTAACAGTCACCTTCATTCCCATAAACGGGTCCACACAGGAGAAAAACCCTATAAATGCATGGAGTGTGGGAAGAGCTTCAGTGGAAACAGTGCTCTTAGTCGACACAAACGGATCCACACAGGAGAAAAACCCTATAAATGCTTAGACTGTGGGAAAGGCTTCAACACTAACGGTAGCCTTGCTTCCCATAAAAAGGTCCACACAGGAGAAAAACCTTATCAATGCATGGAGTGTGGAAAGAGCTTCAGGAGAAACAGTGATCTTAGTTGTCACAAACGGATCCACACAGGAGAAAAATCCTATAAATGCCTAGACTGTGGGAAGGGCTTCAGCCGAAGCAATGCTCTTCTTTCCCATAAAAGGGTCCACACAGGAGAAAAACCCTATAAATGCATGGAGTGTGGGAAGAGCTTCAGGGCAATCAGTGCTCTTAGTTGTCACAAACTGATCCACACAGGAGAAAAACCCTATAAATGCCTAGACTGTGGGAAGGTCTTCAGCCAAAGAGGAAGCCTTGTTTCCCATAAACGGATCCACACAGGAGAAAAACCCTATAAATGCATGGAGTGTGGGAAGAGCTTCAGGGAAAACAGTGCTCTTAGTAGTCACAAACGGTTCCACACAGGGGCAAAACTCTATAAATGCCTAGACTGTGGGAAGGGCTTCAGCCGAAGCAGTAATCTTCTTTCCCATAAAAGGATCCACACAGGAGAAAAACCCTATAAATGCACGGAGTGTGGAAAGAGCTTCAGCGAAAACAGTACTCTTAGTAGTCACAAACGGATCCACACAGGAGAAAAACCCTATCACTGCACGGAGTGTGGGAAGAGCTTCAGTTTCAAGAGTTCTCTTACTTCTCATAAACGGATCCACACAGGGGCAAAACCCTATAAATGCATGGAGTGTGGGAAGAGCTTCAGGGGAAACAGTGCTCTTAGTAGTCACAAACTGATCCACACAGGCGAAAAACCCTACAAATGCCTAGACTGTGGGAAGGTCTTCAATACTAACGGTAGCCTTGCTTCCCATAAACGGATCCACACAGGAGAAAAACCCTATCAATGCACGGAGTGTGGGAAGAGCTTCAGTTTTAAGAGTGCTCTTACTTCTCATAAACGGATCCACACAGGGGCAAAACCCTATAAATGCCTAGACTGTGGGAAGGTCTTCAGCCAAAGCGGAGGCCTTGTTTCCCATAAACGGATCCACACAGGAGAAAAACCCTATGAATGCACAGAGTGTGGAAAGAGCTTCAGTGTAAAGAGTGCTCTTATTTCTCATGAACGGATCCACACAGGAGAAAAACCCTATGAATGCACAGAGTGTGGGAAGAGCTTCAAGGGAAAGAGTTCTCTTAATATTCATAAAGTGATCCACACAGGAGAAAAACCCTATAAATGCCTAGACTGTGGGAGGGGCTTCAACCAAAGAGTTACTCTTCTTTTCCATAAAAGGATCCACACAGGAGAAAAACCCTATGAATGCACAGTGTGTGGAAAGAGCTTCAGTTTCAAGACTTCTCTTACTTCTCATAAACGGATGCACACTGGAGAAAAACCCTATAAATGCCAAGACTGTGGGAAGGACTTCAGGGCACACAGTGGTCTTGCAACCCATAAAATGACCCACACAGGAGAAAGATCCTATGAATGCCTGGAGTGTGAAAAGAGCTATAAAACGAGCAGTAGCCTGGACCGCCATAAACAGGTCCACACTGGAGAGAAACCCTATACATGCCTGGAGTGTGGAAGAAGCTTTACTATGAAGACTTCCCTTGCTTCTCACGAGAAGATCCACAGAGGAGAGAAACCCTATAAATGTATGGAGTGTGGGAAGAGCTTCCATCGAAGCAGTGAACTTAATTCTCATAACATGAAACATACAGGAGAAAAACCTTACAAGCGCACAGAGTGTGGAAAGACTTTCACTGCCAGTAGGATTCTGACTTCCCATAAAAGGATCCACACAGCTGAGAAACCCTAAAAATGCCTGGAATGTGGGAAGAGCTACTGATTGAAGTGTAAGCTTATTTTCCATAAGAAGAGCCACACCAGAGGGAAATAGAAATGTATGGAATGCAGATGGGTTTTTGTAAAATTGGAATGTAGATCAACAGAAAAATGAATTGACAAAGATAGACCTTCAGATGATCAAGAAATATAAGTATTTGGGAGTATACGTAACAGCAAGATGTGCAATAATTAAAGAAATAAGTATAAAAGATTAATACAACAAATTAAATTGGACTTGGGAAACTGTGTAGTAATCATCGACGCGAAGACATGATTTTCTGAGCAAAGCTGCTCAGAGCTAGGAAGAAATTTCCCTGGGTTGAGAAGAAGTCTCTGTTCGGAAACTCTCCTCTCAGTCAGCTTGTGTTTATTCTTATAGCGGTTTTCGTGTATACAATTACAAAAAATCGACTTACCCCAAGGACAGCTAACTAGTAACAAGTTAATATCTAAAGAAACCTCTGAATTATACAGACCTGTCAAACATATAGGTGAGCACCTGATTGCTAGTTTCATCTTTCCCTTACACAGGACAGAAAGCTAAGTAAATAATCTTTACATTAAGCAGGAAGTTCAGTAAATATTAACCAAGACAGGCATTCCACAACCTATAGGACTGGAAAACCTTACAACTGTCAATGAAAGTAAGAATAGCAACCATAAAAACGAATATCCTGCTAAAGGTACTTTTTTACTCCAAATGATCCCTATAAAATTAGAGAAAAAATAGAATAATCTTCAACTACATTAGGCAAGTGGGGGTGGGCAAAGTAAGAGTCTATATGGGGCTTTGGGCAGCCAGAGTGGGGGCTTTATTGCCAGGCTTCCATTCTAAATCGGGGGAAACAATGGATAAATCATAAGACATATAAGAGTACTATTGTTGGAGGGACATGATCTTCATTTGGGACGGCATGCTTTTTTGTGGTGTGAAAAGAATAAAATACATAGATATTTTCAAAGACATGTAAAGTATGCAAGAAGTGCTCTACTCTTAGTGTGGGAAAAGGTTAAAGGAAAAACCCATATGAAAATACCAGCTTGGCTTTCCACAATGTAAGCACTGATACATCCAAATGTTGTAAACTTTGAATAAAATATACCATATAAAGGCATTCTGAATGAGGAAGGGGAACTAAAAACAAAACAGGAACTACAAAACCAAGTTGTGGACCTAGCACACCAGCAAATGCAATCGATATATGAGAAAGATGCATGGTGCAAAAAAGGAAAAAAAGGTTGAAAATACAAGCATGGTTAGAGAAAATGTTAAAGCAACATATAGATTTAAACCAGAAATATTTTGTTAGATATAATAGCATGAAAGTATGACAGAGGGAACGAATCTTTAATGCTACATGTCTGTATGAAATGTTTCTATGAAATGTATTTTCCCAGCACTGAAGAATGAGGAAACTCCCTTAGATGAGAATAAAATTAGAAAAATACTAGATTGTGCAGAAACGGACATATTAACATCAAAGATAAAGGAGAAAGAAAGCACAGAAATTTTTTAACGTGTGATTTGTTTTATTAATGGTAAGACAATAGAGCTATTAGAAGTTGGAGATTTTTTCTAGGTATAAGTATATAACATTATTATTACTATTATTATGTACAAGTAAATTGACCCAGACAATACACTGTTTTCTAAGCAGTTATGTATGTTAAAGAAAAATGTATCAATAAATTTTTTAAAAACGGGTGTGAAACTCAAGTTGCGCGGCTGGATAGGGCCAGCAATGTCATCAGAACAAGCCCGAATGGCTGTCCTGGAAACTAAGGCGTTGACCTACATCATTTGCCCAGCCCATCACATCCCGGCGGGCTTGAATGCGCACAGGAGGAGATGGGAGGACATACAGGACTGGCCCAGGCCACCCAGGAAGGTGCACATCAGAAGAGGCAGGCGCATAAAAGGATGGGGTAGGCTGGGTCTGTGCGCATGTATATATATAGTGCACATGTGTATATATATTTTGCCTATAGTGAAAAGGAGGTGTGACGTTCCTTCAATATACCAGGGTAATCCAACAGAAAAAATATATCCCTTCCCTGGTACAAAGCTGAAGGGATCAGATCTGGTGGCCTAGAGGTTAATTCTCTGCCTTACAAGGCAGAGGCCCCAGGATCAAATCCCAGTAAGGGTATGGCTAGTTGATGAGGCCAGAACAAGGCCAAAATAGCGCTGTCCTAGTCTCCCTTAATTTTAAATTCAGCAAAAACATGGTATATATATATATGCACATACATGCACACAGTGTATGTGTACAAGTTTGGTTGGAAGTGAAAATCTCTCGGGCTTGAATGCGCACAGGAGGAGGTGGGAGGACATACAGGACTGGCCCAGGCCATTCAGGAAGGTAATAATAATAATAATAATTTATTGGATTTGTATGCCGCCCCTCTCCGTAGAACATCAGAAGAGGCAGGCGCATACCAGGATGGGGTAGGCTGTGTCTTTTTGGCTGAATTTTTAAAATTAAGGGAGATTAGGATGGCACCATTTCAGCCTTGTTCTGGCCTCATCAGCTAGCCACACCCTTACTGGGATTTGATCCGGCAGCTTCTGCCTTGTAAGGCAGAGAGTTAACTTCTAGGCCACCAGATCTGATCCCTTTCAGCTCTGTACCAGGGAGGGGCTATATGTTTTTTATGTTGGATCACCCTGGTATATTGAAGGAGTGTCACAGCTCCTTTTTGCCCCTAGGCCCAACCCAGGGCCATTTCAAGGCAGTTAATTCATTCATAGCCGACAAACTTTATTTTTTGTATATATCACATGTTTTTTTTGCCGAATTTTAAAAATGAATGAATTAATCTTGTGTAGATTTTTCTACACAAGAAGTAAACACAGTGTGGGAACAATGCTTTTAAAACCCGGGGATTTTTATTCGAATTTTAGAGTTGAAATGGACCCTGCAGGTCATCAAGTCCAACCCCCTGCTCAAGCAGAAAATTCTACAAATCCGCAGCCAGATGACAGTCCAATCTCCTTTTGAAAATGTCCAGAGTTGGGACATTCAGAACCTCTACTGGCAGGCTGTTCCACTAGTTGATCGGTCTGACCTTCAGGAAGTTCTTCCTTATTTCCAGGTTAAATCTCTCCTTCGCCAGCTTCCATCCATTGTTCCTTGTCTGGCCCTGTGGTGCTCTGGGAAATAGTGTATCCCCTTCCTCTCTGTGGCAACCCCTGAAGTACTTGTATACTGCTATCATGTCTCCCCCTGGCCCTTCTTTTCACTAGAGCAGCGGTCCCCAAACTACGGCCCGTGGGCCGGATGCGGCCCGCTGAGGCCTTTTAACCAGCCCGCGGCAGCACACAAGACTTTACCGATCAATATAATAAGAGAGAGAAAGGGAGAAATAGAGAGGGAGAGAGAAATGAAGAGGAGAGCTAGAAAGGGAGAAATAGAGAGAGGGGGAGAGAGAAACAGATACAAAGAGGGAGAGTTAGAAAGAGTAAGAGAAAGGGACAGAAAAAGAAAGGGAGAGAGAAAGGAAGAGGGAGAGATGGAAAGAGGTAAAGAAAATGATGGCGGGAAAGAACGAGGGAGAGGAAAATGAAACAGAAAAGGAAGAGGGAAGAGAAGTGGAGAGGAGGAAGGGAAGGAAGGAGAAATGGAGTTTGTTGATTTAAGTTTAAATTTATTTCTTAATGAAGTATAAATGACTTTATTACTTAATTATTAATTACTTATCACTTCTTTATTTTAAATATATTTGTTCCCATTTTGTTTTTTACTTTAAATAAGGTATGTGCAGTGCATAGGGATTTGTTCATAGGTTTTTTTTATAGTCCGGCCCTCCAACATTCTGAGGGACAGTGAACTGGCCCCACGTGTAAAAGGTTTGGGGACCCCTGCCCTAGATTATCCATGCTCACTTCCAGCAACCTCTTTTCATATGTCTTGGTTTGTAGTCTCCTTATCATTTTGGTTGCTCTTTTCTGTACCCTTTCCACAGTTTCTGTGTCTCCTTTGAAGTGTGGTGACCAGAACTGGATGCAATACTCCCAAGTGTGGTCTGACCAGGGCATTATAGAGTGGTATTAATCTTGTCTTGGAGCATAGCCCCCTGTTGATGCAGCTTAAAATTGTGTTGGCTGCTGCACATTGCTGGCTCTTATTTAGTTGGTTATTATTATTATTATTATTATTATTATGTCAATACAACACAGCAAACGAGATCACTATGCTGGATTTCGTATTTCATCAACGGTTGGGCGCTTCCCAAGCACCTAGGACTGCGTGATGTAGTGGCGAATTATGTTTCCCGATCCCAGTAAATTATTATTATTATTATTATTATTATTATTATTATTATTATTTATTAGATATGTATGCCGCCCCTCTCCGCAGACTCAGGGCGGCTCACAGCAATAGTAAAAACAATACACAATAACAAATCTAATAATGAAAATATCTAAAAAACCCTTATTTAAAAAGCAAGACATACACACAAACATACCATGCATAAACTATATAGGCCAGGGGAGATATCTCATTTCCCCCATGCCTGATGGCAGAGGTGAGTTTTACGGAGTTTACAAAAGGCAAGGATGGTGGGAGCAATCCTAATCTCCGGGGGGAGCTGGTTCCAGAGGGTCGGGGCTGTCACAGAGAAGGCTCTTCCCCTGGGTCCCGCCAGACGATATTGTTTAGTCGATGGGACCCGGAGAAGGCCAACTCTGTGGGGCCTAACTGGTCGCTGGGATTCGTGCAGCAGAAGGCGGTGCAAGAGATATTCTATACTCTGCATTCCAATTTCTTGGTGACATAGCAAGGTATCAGGATTTGTTTACGCAAAGGTGAAAAATGTGGATCAAATGTTCCAGGCAGCCTTTTGTGGGATGGTTGAAGGATGGAAACGGGGATCGATCCTCCTGGCTCCCTCATCTTCTCTAAAAGGTGAAGGAGGAAAAACCTCAGAGGATGTGGGCCAGTCTGGTCAGCTTTAAGGGGAGGTAGTCTACAATACAATTGAGACACGGTAGCGCATTAGTCAGAATGCAATTGCAGGCTATTTCTGCTGATCACCAACTGCCAGCAGTTTGGCTGTTCCGGTCTCACCAGCTCAAGGTTGACTCAGCCTTCCATCCTTCCGAGGTGGGTCAAATGTGGACACAGGTTGTTGTGGGCAACATTTATTTATTTGTTTTGTTTGTTTTGTCTGATACACAATAATACACAATGAGGGATACAGAGGATATAATCAGGTAGAATGTATTAAAGGGGGATTAGAGGAGAAAATAAAGGAGTGAAATATAACTAAGAGAGAATAGCAGAAAAAGATAAAGGTATTGAAGAGGAGATATAGGAGAGACAATAGGACAGGGGACGGTAGGCACTCCGGTGCACTTATGTACGCCCCTTACTGACCTCTTAGGCACTTGGTGAGGTCAACCATGCATAGTCTAAGGGTAAAGTATTGGGGGTTAGGGGGTGATACTACAGAGTCCGGTAGTGAATTCCACGCTTCGACAACTCGATTACTAAAGTCGTATTTTTTACAATCAAGTTTGGAGCGGTTAATATTAAGTTTGTATCTGTTGTGGGCTCTTGTGTTGTTGTGGTTGAAGCTGAAGTAGTCTTTGACAGGCAGGATGTTACAGCATATGATCTTGTGGGCTATGCTTCAGTCGTGTTTAAGGCGTCTTAGTTCTAAGCTTTCTAGACCCAGGATTGTAAGTCTAGTTTCGTAGGGTGTTCTGTTACAGGTAGAGGAGTGAAGGGCTCTTATGGTGAAGTATCTGTGGACATTTTCGAGGGTGTTGATGGCTGAGATGCGGTATGGGTCCCAAACAGATGAGCTTTATTCTAGGATGTCATGTTGAAGATGAAGGTGTTTCTCTTCTCATCCAAGCAGCTTCTTCAACTCTGACCGGATGAGGGTCTACAACACAGTCCATGCAGCCGTTCAAAGAGGTTTCCACAACCATTCGCACTACCCGGTGTGACCCTGTGGACCCAAAAAATCCTCCAATTGACTTCAAGGATGCAAAGGACCTGCTGTCTGGAAGAAGTATCAATCCTTCCCTTCCCCACCATCCAACTAGAGCTGAAGAAGCGTCTTGGAGAAGATGCGAAACGTCTTTAAAAAAAAAAAGGGCCAGTGGTTTCCACTTAGAAACATAGAAGATAGATGTCAGAAAAAGACCTCCTGGTCCATCTAGTCTGCCCTTATGCTATTTCTTGTATTTTATCTTAGGATGGATCTATGTTTATCCCAGGCATGTTCAAATTCGGTTACTATGGATTAACCGACCATGTCTGCTGGAGGTTTGTTCCAAGCATCTACTACTGTTGAAAAAACATCTTAGAGACTCCTTGCTCTGTGTGTGTGTGAGAGAGAGATAGAGTGTGAGAGATACACAGACAGACAGAGAAAGAGAGGGAGATAATTTTTTATTTACTTTTA
Source organism: Erythrolamprus reginae (assembly GCF_031021105.1). NCBI lineage: Eukaryota > Metazoa > Chordata > Lepidosauria > Squamata > Dipsadidae > Erythrolamprus > Erythrolamprus reginae. The sequence continues at coordinate 3,906,833 of NC_091951.1, forward strand.
TTTATTTATTTTGTCCTATACACAATGAGGGTTTTAGTGGGTATATATCTATGTACACATAGTCTGAGTTGTAAAGCTCCAAAAAGGATGGAACCGGCATTTGATCTCCAGCTGGGTCCCCCCACATCCCCCTTGCCCAGTTCGGTCTTCATAGCTGGTCCAGCTGCGACCAGAGCCTCCAAAGCTGCCTCCGCGGTTGCGATTTCACCCCAGGTGCCACAAGGTGGCGATCTCTGGTCTGGCAACTGACGAGGCCACTACGCATGCTCCCATCAGTCCGGGTCGTCAAACAGTTCCGGCTGAGCGTTGCTCCCTCGGGATCTGTTGAGGGGGCGGACAAGAGGAAGTGACCTCACTCGGATCCTTCCCAGGGGACGGAAGAAGATCCTGAGGGCCCCGAGGGAGCGAGAAACCCGAGCCATAACTGCTCTTGGCTGTGCGTGAGGGGAGATCTAACAATGGGGCAGGTGGGAGGAGGGGAGGAAGAATAAAGGGATCCCTTGTTCACATCTCCATTTAGATTCAAGATTCCCGGGAGGATCTGTGGAGATGCAGCGGAAACCAGGTGAAAGCTGGGAGATCCCTTCTGAGCCTGGGAGACTTTAAGTAAAATAATATTTTCTCACATTGCTTATTTATTTATTTGTGACATTTCTATGCCCCCCTCCCCCCAATTCCAATAGAAACATAGAAACATAGAAGTCTGACGGCAGAAAAAGACCTCATGGTCCATCTAGTCTGCCCTTATACTATTTTCTGTATTTTATCTTAGGATGGATATATGTTTATCCCAGGCATGTTTAAATTCAGTTACTGTGGATTTATCTACCACATCTGCTGGAAGTTTGTTCCAAGGATCTACTACTCTTTCAGTAATAGGACTTTGGGCGGCTCTTGTAGGGGCCACCTTGAGTTGCAGTCTGTCTCCTCCTCCATCATGAGAGATTTCCCATTGTTTTTGGTCTTCCTTAAGAGATCATTTTGAGTAAATCCCTACACAGATCCCTTGCAGGCATGTTTTCTGGGTGGCTAGAATATCATTAATTTCTCTGGTTTCAAACCGCAGAGAGAAGGGGGAGAATTTACAGTGATTGAGCAAAGGCTTTGGCTGCCAAGGGTTTAAATTCCCATGTGTGCTTCCAAAAGGTGAGGAGAACCATCTAACTGAGGTTTGGTCTTCAGTATGTGGTGGGTTCTTCTCCTTTTATTCTTCTCTCCCACAATGGAGCCTATGAAAGGCAGATTGTAGAAGAAGAGGCAAAAATGGAGGTTTTCCTGGGCAGGACAGGAAGAAATATTATGTTGTGCCTGTGTCTGTATCGAATTCCTATAGTGTTCTTGCAGATTTAAATAGTAAGGATGTTGGAGATATTAGCAAGGTCCCTCAGGCAGAAAATGAGGGGATGTTCAAAGGGGAAGTTGTCGTAAATGTCACCAAACCATCAAGTACAGTTAGAAATAAAAAGAGGACACATTTTCTTGTGGGTGATTCGACCGTTAGAGGTGTTGATTTGGGACAGAGCAAGGATGTGGTTAAGGTGCTGAGGTGTCTCCCAGGGGCCACTGCCAGCAGGGACAGGAGGCGGATTACAAACATTGTTAAGACTGTGAGTAAAGGTAATAACGTTGATGTGGTGGTGCATCTTGGCACAAATGATTTGTCCCAGAGAAATGTTAATGTAGTAAAAAGAGATTTTCAATGTCTAAGTGTGGAGCTGGGTAAAATAACTGATTCAGTGACTTTCTCAGAGGTGTTACCGGTTTGTGGCCAAGAGGATAAAACAACGTGTATCAGAGAGTTTAATGTGTGGTTAAGGCAGTGGTGTAAAGCTGAAGGTTTTGGCTATGTAAGTCATGATGTCAGTAGGTGGTCTAATAGGGAGTTGTTTAAGAGGGATGGTTTGCATCCATCATACAGAGGTACCCAGGTGCTCAGTGAGGAATTCAGAACTTTTTTGGACAGGCATTTAAACTAGGTAAAGGGGACAGAGATGTAACTGGTGTGGGTGATTTCTGTCCCCGACCAATGAGGATAAAGCAGTTTTTGGAAGCTTATGAAAAGGGAGCTGCAAATAATATAGATGTAGTTGTTGATGATAAGGGGCAAACTAATAACGAAAATAATGTTCTTCGGGTAATGTGCACAAATGCTCGAAGCTTGAGCAACAAGCTCTGTGAATTAATGGCCATAATATCTAGAGATAATTTGGACCTGGTTGCCATAACTGAGACATGGTTTAAGGATTCTAATGAATGGGAAATATCCATACCAGGATATACACTGTATAGGAAGGATAGAATAGAGAGAAGGGGAGGTGGAGTAGCCATTTATGTTAAAGAAAGTCTAAAAACAACACTAATTCAAAATACGTGTCAAGATCTAGAGACTCTCTGGATTTGCATGCAAAATAAAGAAGGTTCTGTCATTAGAATTGGGGTGATCTATAGGCCTCCAGGGCAATCTGAGGAATATGACAACAAGATGGTGGATGAAATTACCCAAATGGCAGTAAAGGGAGATATTGTGGTTATGGATGATTTCAACATGCCTGATGTTGACTGGAATATCCCCAGTGCCCTTACACGCAGAAGTAAGAATATAGTAGAGGCCTTTACAGGAGCAGCTCTGGCACAGCTGGTTAAGACACCAACTAGAGGGGAGAATATTCTAGATTTAGTTTTTACGAATGGGAATTGGGTTTCAGATGTCAAGGTGGGAGAAAATTTAGGTTGCAGTGACCATCTATGTTTGTGGTTTGATGTAAAAACTCATTGTGAGCAATCCTATAATGCAACCAAAGTATTGGATTTCAGAAAAACAAATTTTATTGCAATGGGAGAATATTTAGATAATGAATTAAAGGGGAGGGATAAAATGGCAGGAGCGAGCATCCAGTGGAGTGTATTAAAAAAGGCCATCTTAAAAGCCACTGGACTGTATGTAAGACAAATAACTAAAGGTAAAAGGAAGAAGAAATTGCTATGGTTTAGCAATGATGTAAGGGCTATAGTCAATGAAAAAAAGGCTGCCTATAGGAGGTATAAAGAGTCTGGAAGTATAGCTGATAGGGAGGTATATAAAATGAGACAGAAGGAGGCGAAACAGATAATATATGCTGCTAAAGCCTCAAAAGAGGAAGAAATTGCCAAATCTGTAAAGAAGGGGGATAAAACCTTCTTCAGATATATTAATGATAAGAAGAAGAAAAACCGGCATCACGAAGCTTAGTACCGGGAATAATACATGCATTAATGGGAATAAGGAGATCGCTGACCATTTCAATAGCTACTTCTGTTCAGTTTTCTCAAAAGACACCTTACAAAATAATACTATAGAGGGATATAGCATTGCTTCCAGCTGTACGGATTCAGCTCCAGTGATCTTAGAAGCCGATGTCTTAGAAGAACTTGAACGATTAAAGATAAATAAGGCAATGGGTCCAGATGGCATCCACCCCAGAGTTCTTAAAGAACTCAGATCTGTCATTGCTACCTCCCTGACTGATTTGTTTAACCAATCCTTGTTAACAGGAGAAGTTCCTGAGGATTGGAGAATGGCCAGTGTTGTGCCTATTCACAAGAAGGGCAGTAGAGAAGAAGCTGGTAACTACAGGCCAGTTAGCTTGACATCAGTTGTAGTTAAAATGATGGAGACTCCTACTCAAAAAGAGGATAAATCAGCACCTAAAAAACAATAACTTATTAGACCCAAATCAGCATGGCTTTACTGAAGGCAAATCATGTCAGACTAATCTCATTGATTTCTTTGACTATGTCACAAAGGTGTTGGATGAAGGTGGTGCCGTGGATATTGCCTACCTGGACTTCAGCAAAGCCTTTGATACGGTTCCACATAAAGAGCTGATAGATAAATTAGTGAAGATTGGACTTAATCCCTGGATAGTTCAATGGATTTGCAGCTGGCTGAAGCGTAGACATCAGAGAGTTATTGTTAATGGCGAGTATTCTGAGCAGAGTCAGGTTACAAGCGGTGTGCCACAAGGATCTGTTCTGGGTCCTATTCTTTTTAATATATTTGTGAGTGACATAGGGGAAGGTTTGGTAGGGAAGGTTTGCCTATTTGCCGATGACTCTAAAGTGTGCAATAGGGTTGATATTCCTGGAGGCGTCTGTAATATGGTAAATGATTTAGCTTTACTAGATAAATGGTCTAAGCAATGGAAACTGCAGTTTAATGTTTCCAAATGTAAAATAATGCACTTGGGGAAAAGGAATCCTCAATCTGAGTATTGTATTGGCAGTTCAGTGTTGGCAAATACTTCAAAAGAAAAGGATTTAGGGGTAGTGATTTCTGACAGTCTCAAAATGGGTGAACAGTGCAGTCAGGCGGTAGGGAAAGCAAGTAGGATGCTTGGCTGCATAGCTAGAGGTATAACAAGCAGGAAGAGGGAGATTATGATCCCACTATATAGAATGCTGGTGAGACCACATTTGGAATACTGTGTTCAGTTCTGGAGACCTCATCTACAAAAAGATATTGACAAAATTGAACGGGTCCAAAGACGGGCTACAAGAATGGTGGAAGGTCTTAAGCATAAAACGTATCAGGAAAGACTTCATTAACTCAATCTGTATAGTCTGGAGGACAGAAGGAAAAGGGGGGACATGATCGAAACATTTAAATATATTAAAGCAAGGATCGACAAACCCAGGCGCCTGGTCGCCAGTGGCGCCTAGAAAATGTTGTCTGGCGCCTAGAAAATGTTGCCTGCTGTACTGCAGCGTTTCCCAACCGGTGTGCCGCGGCACACCGGTGTGCCGCGAGACATGGCCAGGTGTGCCGCTAAGCTCCAGCTGGGCGGGGCGCTGCCGGTACTTCCGTCCTGGGGCTCCCGCTCGCAGCTGTCCCCCGCCTCCTGCTCGATGCCGCGGTTTTCGGCGCTCTCCTGCTGGGCGCCAAAGAAGGAAGGCAGGAAGAAGGAGAGCTTTATTCTTCGCGCCTTTTCCCCGCCTTCCTTCTTTGGGACCCAGCAGGAGAGCGCCGAAAACCGCGGCATCGAGCAGGAGCCGGTTGACAGCTACGAGCGGGAGCCCCAAGAGGAAGTACCGGCAGCGCCCCGCCCAGCTGGAGCTTCTCCTGCGTCGACGGCAAGTTTCCTTTGTGGCCCGGCGGGAGGGCACTGGCGATGGGAGCGGGGGGCGGGGGCGGCCGCAGTGGCCGCAGGCAGTCGTGGGGAGATGGCGGCGGCGAGAGGGAGCGCTCTCTCTCTCTCTCTCAGCTGACTGCAAGCGGGAGCCCTGACGGTGGCGGTTGGACGTGCTGCTAGACGTCGTACATGCTGGCGCTGCGGGCCTGGCATATACTGTGTCCAGCAGCATGTTCAGCTGCCGCCGTCAGGGCTCCCGCTTGCAGTCAGCTGAGAGAGAGAGAGAGAAAGAAAGAAAGAGAGACATATAAGAGGCAGAGAGAGAGAGAAAGAGAGACATAGCAAGAGAGGCAGAGAAAGAGACAGAGCAAGAAAGAGAGGCAGAGAAAGAGACAGAGAGAAAGAGAGACATAGCAAGAGAGGCAGAGAGAGAGAGACAGAGCAAGAAAGAGACGCAGAGAAAGAGACATAGCAAGAGAGGCAGAGAGAGAGAAAAAGAAAGAGAGACATAGCAAGAGAAAAAGAGAGACTTAGCAAGAGAGGCACAGAGAGAGAGAGAAAGAGAAAGAAAGAGAGACATAGCAAGAGAGACAGAGAGAGAGAAAGAGAGAAAGAGAAAGAAAGAGAGATAGCAAGAGAGGCAAAGAGAAAGAAAGACATATAGCAAGACAGTGAAAGAGAGAGAGAGAGCAAGAGAGAGAGAAAAGCAAGAAAGAGATAGCAAGAGAGACAGAGAGAGAGAGAGAGCAAAGGAGAGAGAAAGACATAGAGGAAGGGAAGGAGGGAGAGAGAAAGAGAGCAAAAAAGAGAGAAAGAAAGAGGGATGGAGAGAGAGAAAGAAGGGAAGGAAGGAAAAGAGAAAGAGGGAGAAATAGAGCGAAAGGGAGGAAGAGAGAGGGTTTTTTTGTCCAAACTTTTCTTTAGCCCTCCCCCCCCCCCCCGCCCCCCCCCTTTCAGTGTTCCCCGGGATTTTGAAAATATGAATAATGTGCCGCGGCTCAAAAAAGGTTGGGAAACACTGCTGTACTGTATGTATACAGTATATTTTTCCCGCCTTGTGTTTACGCCCAGAAATGGTACATCTTGGCTTCCGTAGCTCCGCCCATCAACCTCGGAGCGAGCTGCTTTCCCAGCGTCCCCTGCGCTTGCGTGCGTCTCTCCCTCCCCCCCTTGCCTCCATTCCGCCTCCTACTCGAACCCCTTCACTCCCCCCCACCGCACACAGACGCTCCGATCTTGGCCGCTCACCCGCCTTCGGAGAGAAGCGGAAGCCCCTCCCCTCCCGGCGTGAGGTTTTGTTCATTCCTCCTCCGGCCGCGTGCGCGGTGACTTCCGACCAGTAACCCCTCCTCCCCCCTCCCCCCCTCGTCCCCGGCCCGGTCTCCCTTTCCTTCTTCTCTGTTTCGGTTTCTGACTAACGGTCTCCCCTCGGATCCCGACGGGAGTACAGCAGAGCCGGCTCGGCGGAGCCAGGCCTGCGCCGGGGGGGAGGGGGTGAAAGCGATGTCAGGTGGAGACTCGGCAAAAAACCAAGTTTGCTTAAAAAAAATTCTGGCTCCTAAATTTTTTGGCTGGCTCCTAGATTCTGAACAACTTTGTCGACCCCTGTATTAAAGGGTTAAATAAGGTCCAGGAGGGAAGTGTTTTTAATAGGAAAGTGAACACAAGAACAAGGGGACACAATCTGAAGTTAGTTGGGGGAAAGATCAAAAGCAACATGAGAAAATATTATTTTACTGAAAGAGTAGTAGATCTTTGGAACAAACTTCCAGCAGATGTGGTAGATAAATCCACAGTAACTGAATTTAAACATGCCTGGGATAAACATATATCCATCCTAAGATAAAATACAGAAAATAGTATAAGGGCAGACTAGATGGACCATGAGGTCTTTTTCTGCCGTCAGACTTCTATGTTTCTATGTTTCTATGCCTTTAAACTAGAAAAGATGAAGTTGAACCTTTTCTTTTTTTTCCATCCTGTCTCTCTCCTTCCCAGGGGACAAAATGGAGTCACCAATGTTCACTGAATCATCTTTTATTGGTGGAGCTGAAAACACTGCTGGATTCCTGACTGAGGTAAGAAGGAAGAGATCAGCAGCTTATATGGGGAGAAGCAGGAGGCCTCTGGATTCCTTTGGGGACTCAACATATGATCCTGCTATTCCTGAGCAAAGCACAAAAGGAAAACAGAAATTTTAATTTACACTCAGTTAAACTCTCAACAAAGGTTTAAAGATCTATGGAATCCCTTAGTGGCTATTTAATTCTCCAAAAAACGGCAAAGAGCAATTCGCTTTGTCCCATGAAAAGCAGGCAGGACACATGAATAGTTGGGCTAAATCTCCTTTATTGCAAATTTAACCCTGCTGTTCTGTTCAGGCCTGTGAGACCCGAAATCAAAGTTTGAGACCCTGTAAAAAATTTTCCCTGCATATCAGAAACTTGAAATTTCATGACTTTTCATCATTTCAGGGGTTCTCTCTATGAGAATTTTTTTTGGGGGGTGGGGGGTTTCTTTCTTGCCGGGAAAAAAGTCACACTTGTTCTGTTCCCGGGTCACCCTGACCCGGACTGAAAACTCTTCATTTGAAATGCTTATGTTTGGTCAATTTGAAAACTTTTTTCACTTGGAAGGTAGTCTGAACATTTCTTCACACAATGATATTAAAATTTAACAGAAAAAATTATGCATATTGCTTTATTTTGATTATAAAAGGCAGACCCCCCCCCCGTTTTTGTGAATTTCTTTTCAATTTATAGATAGTTTAGCTTGCAAAATGTGTTCAATTTTACTAAAGTTGGTGTGGGATTGGTAGTTTGAACATATCTGAACATAATAAAAATATAAATGAACTGAAAGAAATGATGCTTATTGTTTTTTTAAAATAAAAAATAACCCCCCCCCCCCGGCTGTTTGCAACCATTTTCACTTTATATTTTTTTAGGCTCCAAATCCGAAATGTTTTTAATATCTTGGGCACTCATTTACTCAATTTAACATTACTGATCATCATAAAAATATTGGTGGGGGGTGGGGACTAATTTTTTTCTGGGCAAAGAAAAAAATCACGTTGAGTCTGTTCTGGTCGTATACGACCCGGGCCAAAATGACTTTTTTTAGGTACTTGAATTTAGTCTTTTTGAAAACCTTTTTCACTGGGAAACATGTTTGAACATTTCTGAACTAAATGATATGAAAATTGAACTGAAAAAATTGAGGCTTATATGTTGTGGTTAGCTTTGGCCCTGCTCCTGCCCCAAGGACTGTGGATGTGGGGGAGACATCCACATGCTGCAGGCCTGTTTTGCCCCCGGTGGAATCTACTGATGAAGGCTCCTCTGACCAAGAAGACATGAGTGACAGGGAGGAGGAGAGTGGGGCAGACAGCTCAGAAGGAGATCAATTATCTAGCTCCTCCTTGGATTCATAACAAGAGTTAATGATACAGCCAAGCATGCGGAGAGCGATGCATAGGCAACAACAACAGAGATTATTATCAAAGAAAATGAGGCCACCTGTGGTTGGGTGGGGCTGTGGTCATTAGTGAGGCTGCTATAAATAGCAGCCTGTGGGTTTGGCCATTGTGGAGGATTATCTGATCATTGTGCTTCATGACTGCTTTGCTGACTTTGATCTTTGTGTGCTGATTTCCCCCCGCTTTGAAACTAACCCAGAGCAAAGTGTGTTTCACTTTGTGAAAGAAAAAGGACTGTGAATTGCCTCACAGTTGCAAGCTAAGTATCACAGAACTGATAAGGGACTTGTACAAATTACCAATTTGTTTGGAGACAAGTGCTCTTTGCTATACAAAAAGAGTGCTCTGTTTATTTGCATTTTCGGTATAAAGAACATTGTTTTGAATTTTCAAACGTGTGTGTGTGTGAAATTGTATCTGTGCATTTTTGGGAGGATTCTACCAGAGAGCTCGACAGAACATTATATTTTTATTTTGATCAAAAAGCCCCTCCCCCCATTTTTTCTGAATTTCATGTCAATTTATATTTTTTTAGGCTACAAATCTCTAAGGAATTTCCCCCAAAAGTTTTAATATACTAAATTGAATATTCCTGATTATAAGAAAAATAGAAATGAACTGGAAAAAATGATTCTTATTTGTTTATTTTGGCCACAAAAGAGCCACACACACCCCTCGGCCTTGCTGTGTGCCATTATTTTCACTTTTTATATATATTTGGCTAGAAATATTTGGAATATCCTTTTGAAAAGCAAGCACATGATAGCCAGACAACTAATTTTATGAAAGAAATCCATTTTAATAAAAACAAGTATGTAATTTTGAAATTAACGGTGGAGGAGGAAGCAGGAAGGCGATGTTGCTGCTCCTCCGGACTACGGCAAAATAACACCAAAAATATGGGAAATTGGAGCTAAATTGGACTTGGGGTTCTGCAGGTTTGGAAGATGAGCAGTTGCTGCTCAGAAGGAACCCTCTTTTCTGCTTAGTGCTCCGTGTTCTCTCTGCCCCCAGAGTTTATGGCTCGGTCGGCTGGGCTCCGGAAACGACGGCCACGGGATTTGGTCGAGCCGCCTGTGGTTTACAGCTTGTTTACAGCTTGTTGTTCACACCCCCGCAGCACGATGCCTGCTGTCTGAGCTTAGCAGAGATTGTTTTATTCAGCGTGGAAAGATCTTGCTGCACCCTTTTCCGTGGCGTTTGTTCGATTTTGTGGAGGAAGCAGCTGGGCTGCGGGGAAATGGCGGTTCCCCTTAATTACAACAGGAGGCTGTAGCTGAGACTGGGGGGAGAGATTGATTGATACTGATAAAAGTGGAGTCTTGAAGGGAGGAGAGAACGAGGAGAGACGGGACCGAGAGGCGAAGGTGACGCTGGTTGGAGGTGCTGCTGCTGGAACGACCCCCCCCCCTGAACTAAGGACGCTTGTGAGCTGCTTGGTGGGAGCGCCCAAGCGTCGGAGGCTCTACGGGGTGAAAGACCGGCATGGAAAGATTAGACTGGATATTGCTGTCGAGGAAGAGGAGATGGTGGCCCGTGAGAGGAGCGTGGAGACTGGGGGAGATGTCGAAGCGATATCGAGGTGGGAAAGAGAGTTCTTGGAGGCCATGCAGTGGGGTCTGGCAGACAGAGAACTGGAAATGTCGCTCGGAAATCAGCGACGCCATCGGAGGCCACCGAGGAGTGACCAGCGAGGGGCGAGGGTCCTATGAGAGCCAAGAGACTGGTGATGGAACTGAGAGACTGAGAAGAGACCTGGGAGACATCATAGCGCCAGAAAAAGGGGTGACTAATATTAAGAAGAGATCCTTCCTTTTAACCAGGCTGAGATATTCCCCTGGGACCCTGAACACTGTTATAATCCAGAACTTCCAATTAAGAACTAATTAAGAATTTAAGAACTGCTGACTGACTCCTTTTCTATATTTTTATATATTTTTAATACATCTTAATACATCCATTCTTAGCTATTTTTATATTTTTATATTTTTAATCTGTTTTAATATTTAACTAATGAATTAATTAACTGGGAATTGCATTTCTTACATATTTATTAGTGTTTTAAAGTGTTATCAATTTAATCTATTTTTAGTATTGGGGGTTCTAATTTAAATGGATGACTGGGACAGAATTACTTGTGTGCATGAGTTAAATGGCTGGTATGACTGGGATGACTGGGGTGGGAGGGGCTACGGGATGGATGAGATGAATGGTAAGAGTATGAATGGTAGATTTGGCCCACCTGATGCTCAAGAGGCGGGAGGAGATGGGGCACCGATCTCTGGGGTGGCAGAGGGTCGGAATATTCCTGTGTTGCTGGGGAGAGGCAGATATGGCGGGGGCCACGGAGTTAGCCGTTCCAGGGGAACGAGGGACCGTTGCTTAATAACGATCCCTTGTTCTGGCTCCGTGAGCCCAATCTTGGGTACTGGTGATGAGTGTAACTCTGGCCCTGGGCTCAGGTTGCTGCTGCTTAATGCCAGGTCGGTGGTAAATAAAGCTCTCCTCATCCGGGATTTGATCCTGGATGAGGAGGCCGACCTGGCATGTATTACTGAAACCTGGCTGGGCCCAGAGGGAGGTGTTCCTCTCTCTGAAATTTGCCCAGCTGGGTTTCAGATATGGCATCAACCTCGACCCCAGGGAAGGGGGGGAGGAGTGGCTATTATAGCCAGGGAGAGCCTTTGCCTACGTGGACTCATTGCTCCGGAAATTGCGGGTTGCGAGTCACTCCTGATGAAGTTGGACTTAGGGGTTCAGGTGGGCTTATTTCTCACGTACCTGCCTCCCAGCTGCGTGTCAAAAGCCCTGCCTGTGCTACTCGAGGAGGTAGCCGGGTTGGCGGTGGAGTTCCCCAGACTTATTGTCTTGGGGGACTTCAACCTGCCGTCACTCGGCGAAACCTCTGGGTTGGCACAGGAGTTCATGGCCACCATGACAGCCATGGACCTGACTCAAGTAGTACGGGGTCCGACTCATGAGGGGGGGCACGCACCCGACATGGTATTCCTTTCCGAGCAATTGAGTAATGGTCTGAGACTAAGGGGCTTAGAAGCAGTGCCTTTGTCATGGTCAGACCATTTTCTACTACGGCTTGACTTCCTGGCTCCAATCCTTCCCCGCAGGGAGGCGGAACCAATTAAGATGTTCCGCCCCAGACGCCTGATGGACCCAGAGGGCTTTCAGACGGCGCTTGGGGTTATTCCAGAGGCACTTGTCCACAGTTCGGCAGAGTCTCTTGCGAAAGCCTGGAATGAGGCTGCAGCAGGGGCTCTTGACCGGATTGCGCCTTTGCGACCTCTCCGTGGCGCTAGACCCCGTAGAGCTCCATGGTTCAACGAGGAGCTCCGGGAGTTGAAACGCCAGAAGAGACGTCTAGAGAAGCGATGGAGGAAGAGTAGGTCTGAATCTGATCGAACACTTGTAAGAGCTTTTATTAAGACTTACAAAGTGGCGCTCAAGGCGGCAAGATGCGCGTACCATGCCGCTTTGATTGCATCAGTGGAATCCCGCCCGGCCGCTCTGTTTAGGGTGACCCGCTCCCTTCTTAATCAGGGGGGAGTTGGGGAGCCCTTGCAGAGTAGTGCCGAGGACTTTAACACGTTTTTCGCTGATAAAGTCGCTCGGATTCGGGCCGACCTCGACTCCAATTGTAAAACAGAGTCGACTGACAACGAGTCAGTCGAGGTGACTGGGGCACGTACTTGTCCACCTGTCTGGGAAGAGTTTGATCTGGTGACACCTGATGAAGTGGACAAGGCCATTGGAGCTGTGAGTTCCGCCACCTGTTCACTGGATCCGTGTCCCTCCTGGTTGGTTTCGGCCAGCAGGGAGGTGACACGGAGCTGGGCCCAGGAGATTACCAACGCTTCCTTGGGGAGGGGAGTTTTTCCATCACTCTATAAAGAAGCGCTTGTGCGCCCCCTCCTCAAGAAGCCCTCCCTGGACCCAGCTGTGCTTAATAACTACCGTCCAGTCTCCAACCTTCCCTTTATGGGGAAGGTTGTTGAGAAGGTGGTGGCACTCCAGCGGTCCTTGGAAGAAGCCGATTATCTAGGTCCCCGGCAGTCGGGTTTCAGGCCCGGTTACAGCACGGAAACTGCTTTGGTCGCGTTGATGGATGATCTCTGGCGGGCCCGGGACAGGGGTTTGTCCTCTGTCCTGGTGCTCCTTGACCTCTCAGCGGCTTTCGTTACCATCGACCATGGTATCCTTCTGCACCGGCTGGAGGGGTTGGGAGTGGGAGGCACTGTTCTTCAGTGGTTCTCCTCCTACCTCTCTGGCCGGTCGCAGTCGGTGTTAGTGGGGGGACAGAGGTCGGCTCCTAGGTCTCTCCCTTGTGGGGTGCCTCAGGGGTCGGTCCTCTCCCCCCTGCTATTTAACATCTACATGAAACCGCTGGGCGAGATCATCCAAGGACATGGGGTGAGGTATCATCAATATGCGGATGATACCCAGCTTTACATCTCCACCCCATGCCCAGTCAGCGAAGCGGTGGAAGTGATGTGCCGGTGCCTGGAGGCTGTTGGGGCCTGGATGGGTGTCAACAGACTCAAGCTCAACCCGGATAAGACGGAGTGGCTGTGGGTTCTGCCTCCCAAGGACAACTCCATCTGTCCGTCCATTACCCTGGGGGGGGAATTATTGACCCCCTCAGAGAGGGTCCGCAACTTGGGCGTCCTCCTCGATCCACAGCTCACATTAGAACAACATCTCTCAGCTGTGGCGAGGGGGGCGTTTGCCCAGGTTCGCCTGGTGCACCAGTTGCGGCCCTACCTGGACCAGGACTCATTGCTCACAGTCACTCATGCCCTCATCACCTCGAGGTTCGACTACTGTAATGCTCTCTACATGGGGCTACCTTTGAAAAGTGTTCGGAAACTTCAGATCGTGCAGAATGCAGCTGCGAGAGCAGTCATGGGCTTACCCAGGTATGCCCATGTTTCACCATCACTCCGCAGCCTGCATTGGCTGCCGATCAGTTTCCGATCACAATTCAAAGTGTTGGTTATGACCTTTAAAGCCCTTCATGGCACTGGACCAGAATATCTCCGAGACCGCCTTCTGCCGCACGAATCCCAGCGACCGATTAGGTCCCACAGAGTGGGCCTCCTCCGGGTCCCGTCAACTAAACAATGCCGGTTGGCGGGCCCCAGGGGGAGAGCCTTCTCTGTGGCAGCACCGGCTCTCTGGAACCAACTCCCCCCGGAGATCAGGACTGCCCCTACTCTTCCTGCCTTCCGTAAACTCCTCAAAACCCACCTTTGCCGTCAGGCATGGGGAAACTAAACATCTTCCCCTGGGCACGTTGAATTTATATATGGTATGCTTGTGTGTGTGTGTGTATGTTAGTATAGGGGTTTTTCTTAAATTTATAATATTTTAATTAATTGGATTAATGTATTGGATTGTCTTTTCACTTGTTGTGAGCCGCCCCGAGTTTTCGGAGAGGGGCGGCATACAAATCCAAATAATAAATAAATAAATAAATAATGAATAAATTGAAATAATTGAACATGGGGGGGAAGAGACTTTTATGTGCAAAATAAACAAATATGCATCAATTTTTCCAGTTCAATTTTCATATCATTATGTTCAGAAATGTTCAAGCTACCAATCCCACACAAGGTTTACTAAAATAGAACTCATTTTGCAAGCAAAACTATCCATAAATTGAAAAATATTTCACAAAAATGGGGGGGGGGGCATTTTATCAGTAAAATAAATCAATAAGAATTACTTTTTTCATTTCAATCTGCAGAAAAGTTCAAACTTGTTTCCAAGTGAAAAAAGCTTTCAAAAAGACCAAATATAAGTACCTAAAATGAACAATTTGCGGTCTGGGTCAAATAGACCCGGGAACATAACATTAGGGTTAATCTTCTTTTTGTATTGGGGAAAAGGATAAAATCAGGAGAAGTAGAAATTGCTTTCTGTATTATCTATATCTTAATGCCTGGAAAAGCCTCCGTAGTAGTTTCATAAATGTTCAGGAATGGGGTTTTTTTTTTCAATTTAATCTGTATTAATTTATTGAAGTATAAAACACAAAGAAAGAAAACCCAGGGAAAAGTAAAGAAGGGGGAAAGAGCAGTATAATGGGAAGGGAAAAAAGAAAAAATTATTTACTCTCTATGGTACAGCTGAAGGTAACAACATTATAACCACAATTTTTGGATTTTACACAACAGAAAATACAAGCCATTTCTATCACAATAAGCCTGTCTAGTTTACAAAAATGGAATCAAAGTTTTTTTTTTGGGGGGGGGGGGTGTTTCTCATTGCAAACAGAAAATATGCAACCAATTTCAAGCTAGAGACAAATTAAATATAATCTCTTATTTGGATAAAAGAATGTTTTTTACTCCCTCAGTGTCTCCTTATTGTGGTGAATAATATTCATTCTCATGTCTTCAAATCTAGTCCATAATATTTTATCAACTTTAGAATATTGTTCAGCATTACTTAAAGAACCGCCAGACATGTGTAGGCATACTCATTTTAAAAATACAAAACTAACTTAAATCTTTCTAACGGTATATCATTTTTTTTTAAAAAAATCCATCCTAATTAATTAAGCAATATTTAAATCACTCCCTCCAACTTTTCTTCAGAGAATATAATCTTTTTCTTCTGGAAAGGGTGTATCAAATCTCCTTTCCTAAAAAGAAGCAAAAGAGAGAAAAACAATTGAGAGAGAGAGATGGGGGGGAGAGGGAAAGAGAAATGAACGAGCTGGAGGGGGAAAATAAGAGATAGGAAAAAGAGGGAACCAAATGAGAGAATTGAAATATTCATGAGTGTGAGCATAGCTGATACTTCAAAGTACTACTAAGACAATTTGGTTACTTTGTCAGATAGAAATCCCACAGAAACCCTGTTAAACCTGATCAAAGGTTGGGACAACTGGAAGATGGGGTTGATATTCCTGGAGGCGTCTGTAATATGGCAAATGATTTAGCTTTACTAGGTTAAGTGGGCAAAGCAATGGAAACTGCAGTTTAATGTGAAATAATGCACTTGGGCAAAAGGAATCCTCAATCTGAGTATTGCATTGGCAGTTCTGTGCTAGCAAAAACTTCAGAAGAGTTGATGCTATCGAAAGCCATTAAGAGGTCAAGAAGCACCAGGATAGAGGAGTGACCCCTATCCTGGGCCTGCCAGAGATCATCCCTCAGTGCGACGAAAGCAGTTTCAGTCCTGGAGTCGGGCCAGAACCTAGACTGCCAAGGGTCCAGATAATGTGTTGAGTCCACCTAGAGAAATGTCCAATCAAGAATTTTTACTTTGGCTTTTAGTCCCAAAGGTGTTTTTTTCAAGAGGCAGCTGGACATTCTCCTTGTCTTTCGCAAATTACTTAAGACCCACCTGTATCGCCAGGCATGGGGGAACTGAGACACCTCCCCCAGGCTTTTACATTTTATGTATAGTATGTGTGTGTTGCATGGTTTTTTAAATGATGGGGTCTTTAACTGTCTTTT
This sequence comes from Erythrolamprus reginae, assembly GCF_031021105.1. Lineage (NCBI taxonomy): Eukaryota > Metazoa > Chordata > Lepidosauria > Squamata > Dipsadidae > Erythrolamprus > Erythrolamprus reginae. The sequence continues at coordinate 3,922,900 of NC_091951.1, forward strand.
AATATTAGATTTGTTTTCAATTGTAACATTGTTATTATTGTTGTTGTGAGTCGCCCCGACTCTTCTGAGAGGGGCGGCATACAAATCTAATAAATTATTATTAATTATTATTACTATTCTGGTTGTTGAAGAAGCGAAACATCTTCAAAGGAAAACCATAAAGTCCAGTTGCCTTTTGAAAAAGCCCCTTTGGGACAACCATGACCATGGATAGCTGAGAATCCTCATAGACATTAGTACTTTTAGGATTTGCAGATTGTAGGAGATCTTGCGAATTCTACCGAGTCTGCTTACAACCCTCCTTCCTTCTTTAGGGTCCTGTGTCCTTTGGGGAGGTGGCCATCCATTTCAACAATGAAGAGTGGTTGCTGCTTGATCCCAGTCAGAAAGCCCTGTATGAAGAAGTCATGATGGAAACATCTGAGATGGTGGCTTCCTTAGGTAAGGGTTCCTCTGGGGCAGGGGTCCCCAAACTTTTTACACAGGGGGCCAGTTCACTGTCCCTCAGACTGTTGGAGGGCCGGACTATAAAAAAAACCCCTATGAACAAATCCTTATACACACTGCACATACCTTATTTAAAATAAAAAACAAAGTGGGAACAAATACAATATTTAAAATAAGGAGAAGTAATAAAGTAATGTACAGTGGTACCTCAAGATACGAACCCCTCGTCTTACGAACAACCCGAGATACGAACCCGGGGTTCAGAAACTTTTTGCCTCTTCTTACGAACTTTTGTCTTACGAACACCAAACCCGAACTTTCGGATTCGGCGTTCGGGAGGCTGCTGGGAAGCCGCCCGGCTGTTTTAAAAGGTGACAGCCGGGCGGTGGGGCTTCCCAGCGGCCTCCTGAATGCTGAACCCGGAAGTTCGGCAAAAGTTCGGGTTCAGGAAGCCGCAGCGCCTGGCAGTCACCTTTTAAAACAGCCGGGGGGCTTCCCAGCAGCCTCCCAACGTCGAACCCGGAAGTTTGGCAAAAGTTCGGGGTTCGGGAGGCTGCTGGGAAGCCCTGCAGCCCAGCTGTCACCTTTTAAAACAGCCGGGGGGCTTCCCAGCAGCCTCCTGAAACCGAACGCCAAACCCGAACTTCCGGGTTCTGCGTTGGGAGGCCGCTGAGGAGCCCCGCCGCCCGGCTGTCACCTTTTAAAACAGCCGGGGGGCTTCTCGGCAGCCTCCCAAACGCCGAACCAGGAAGTTCGGGTTTGGCGTTCAGCATTGGGGAGGCCGCTGCGAAGCCCCCGGGCTGGTTTAAAAGGTGACAGCCGGGCGGCAGCATTTTTTTTGCGGGGTTTTTTTTTGTTGTTGCACGGATTAATTGACTTTACATTGTTTCCTATGGGAAACAATGTTTCGTCTTACGAACCTTTAGTCTTACGAACCTCCCCCAGGAACCAATTACGTTCGTTAGGCGAGGTATGACTGTATACTTCTTTATTAACAAGTAAATTTAAACTTAAATCAACAAACTCCCTCCATTTGTCCTTCCTTCCCTCCCTTCCTCCTCTGCACTTCTCTCTTCCCTCTCCCTTTCTTTCCTTCTCATTTGTTTAATTTTGAGTCTAAGGAGAAGGGTGACCTAAAAATAAATAAATAAATAAATACATTTTCCCCTCCCTCTTTCTTTTCCTCCATCATTTTCTCATTTCTCTCTCTCTCCCTTTTTGTATCTCTCCCTTTCTCTCTCCCTCACTCTCTCTCTCTTTCTCTTTCTGTCCCTTTCTATTTCTCCCTTTCTCCCTCTTTCTCTTTCTCTCCCTTTCTATCTCTCTCCCCCTCTTTTTCTCCCCCCTTGTCTCTCTTCCTTCCTTCCGTCCCCTCCCTCCTTCCTCTCCACTTCTGTTTCCCTCCCTCTCTTTCCCTTTTCTTTCTTTCGGTCCACTTCTCTCTCTCCGCTTCTCTGGCGGGCACCGCCTCCACGCCCTCCCCTATGCTCTCGCCCCACGGCAGTTGCCTTTGGTGCAGCGACAGCAGTGGCTCCTCTTGAACCAGGCCCCATCAGCGGGTGCGGCTTTCCGCGCAACTCCAGCCTTCTCCTGCCCCGGGTGGCGCTGCCACCTCACTTCTGACACAGGTGGCGGGGACCACCCTGTCCCCCTTCAGGGCCTCTTTGACAGCCGTTCCCGGCAGAGGCGCTGCGTCTGGCTCCCGCCGCTGCGGGGCAGCTCTGCTTACCCGAAGCCTGACGTTGACGCTTGAGAGTGGGCTTGGGGCTCTCGGCATCAACGGCCACCAGTTCTAATTTCCGGGGGGAGCTGGTTCCAAAAGGTTGGGGCTGCCACAGAGAAGGCTCTTCCCCTGGGTCCCGACAAACGACATTGTTTAGTCAACGGGACTCGGAGAAGGCCAACTCTGTGGGACCTAACCGGTCGCTGGGATTCATGCGGCAGAAGGCGGTCCTGGAGATGTTATGGTCTGATGCCATGAAGGGCATTTGCTGGCTAGGGAATTCTGGGAGTTGAAGTCCAAATATCTTTGGACTGTATAAGTATAAGGGCAGACTAGATGGACCATGAGGTCTTTTTCTGCCGTCAGTCTTCTATGTTTCTATGTTCAAGCTGTCAAGGTTGGGAAACCCTGATCTAGATGACCAAATTTCTTTTAATTAAATTCAACATTAAGTTCCTTTTGAGAATGTCGAATCATTGTGCTTATCATCTTGCAAATCTATATAATCCGTTGTGCCTTCTTCCATTTCTTATACATTTTTCTTTAAAAACAAAAACCCTTGTAAAACCTTCTTCTAATTAATAAAAATAATGAAATATATAAAAGACAAATCCACATACCTACTATTAAATTAAAAAGAAACAACTGTTACCAATCCAAGTTTTCAAACCTTATTTTCTTATATATTTATATATTATAAAATAATTTCTGACATTAAATCCAATTTCCATTATAAACTCAAAATTCATAACTTTTCTATATTCTCTATATGTTGCCTTATTTAATGCAAGTTGGGTGCGTCATAGTTGAGAGAATTTGTGTGCCACTTCCTGATATCAAAACATGTTTTTGCTGTAAATTTTTAATTGCCAAGAATGAGGTTGAGATGAGAAACCATACTAGTCTTTTAAGTTAATAACTAATATCCACACTGTCATTTTCCTTGTTCCTTTCTCTGCAGATGTTCAGTAGTAGATAAATGTCTGCGTAAGGACTCCAAAGTGGAGGTTGTAGATTATTCTAATTTGTTTTTCTTTCCCCCCAAAGCACTTGATATGAAGAAAAAGGGAAATGACGAAGAGCGAAGTTTAGTGCCAGTGCAAACAATCGAAACTGAAATTCCTGAGGAGACATCTACAAATCCCTGGGGAAGGAAGAAACGTGAAAAGAAGCAAAATCGGAGAGAAAAATCAATTTTTGAATGCGTGGAAATGGATCGTTTCCTGACCAAACGTGATTCCAAAGAAAATATGGGAAAAAATCAAAACAGAAAAAGATTCAAAGTAAACCCTAAAGTTACTAAAAATTGCAAATCTGGAAAAAGCTCCAGCCATTATGATCTTCGTTCACACGAAATGAACCAGGCAAGGGAGAAGCCCTACAACAGTGTGAACTGTGGAAAAAGCATTGGGAGAAAAGGTAATTCAACTTCTCATAAAAAGATCCATAAATGTGTGGAATGTGGGAAAAGGTTCAGCCTGAAGAGTTCCCTTACTTCCCATAAAAGGACACATGCTGCAGAAAAACACTTTAAATGCACAGAATGTGGGAAGAGCTTTCAAAGTAGTAGTTCCCTGATGTGCCATAGAAGGATGCACCCATGGGAAAAACCTCATAAATGTGTGGATTGTGGAAAAAGGTTCAGGAAGAAGTCTCGTCTTATTTCTCATAAAAGAGTCCACACAGGAGAAAAACCCTTTAAATGCACGGAGTGTGGGAAGAGCTTCAGGACAAACAGTGATCTTAGTCGTCACAAACGGATCCACACAGGAGAAAAACCCTATGAATGCACAGAGTGTGGAAAGAGCTTTCAAAGTAGTAGTTACCTGATGTGCCATAGGAGGGTCCATTCGAAAGAAAAGCCTTACAAATGTGTGGATTGTGGGAAAAGTTTCAGTATGAGCAGTTCCCTTACATCCCATAAAAGGGTCCACACAGGAGAAAAACCCTATAAATGCACGGAGTGTGGGAAGAGCTTCAAGGGAAACAGTGCTCTTAATTGTCATAAACGGATCCATACAGGGGCAAAACCCTATAAATGCCTAGACTGTGGGAAGAGCTTCCGCCAAAGCGGAGGCCTTGTTTCCCATAAACGGATCCACACAGGAGAAAAACCCTATGAATGCACAGAGTGTGGGAAAAGGTTCAGAATACAGGCTTTCCTTACGTTCCATAAAAGGATCCACACAGGAGAAAAACCCTTTAAATGCACGGAGTGTGGGAAGAGCTTCAGGGAAAAGACGGCTCTTAATCGTCATAAACGGATCCATACAGGGGAAAAACCCTATAAATGCCTAGACTGTGGGAAGGGCTTCAATCAAAGCGGAGAACTTGCTTCTCATAAACGGGTCCACACAGGAGAAAAACCCTTTAAATGTATACAGTGTGGGAAGAGTTTCACTGTAAAGTGTGCTCTTACTTATCATAAACGGAAGCACACAGGAGAAAAACCCTATGAATGCAAACATTGTGGAAAGAACTTTGGATATAGTAGTTCCCTGATGTTACATAAAAGGATGCATTCAAGGGAAAAACCTTATAAATGTGTGGATTGTGGAAAAGGGTTCCGTAGAAAGTCTTCTCTTACGTCCCATAAAAGTGTGCATACTGGAGAAAAACCCTTTAAATGCACAGAATGTGGGAAGAGCTTCAGACGTAGTAGATCCCTGATGTTCCATAGAAGGATCCACTCGGGGGAAAAACCTTATAAATGTGAGACTTGTGGACAAAGGTTCACTACAACGTGTTCACTTAATTTCCATAAAAAGGTACATACAGGAGAAAAACCCCATAAATGCACAGAGTGTGGTAGGAGCTTCAAGGAAAAGAGTTCTCTTAATAGTCACAAACGGATCCACACTGGAGAAAAACCCTATAAATGCCTAGACTGTGGGAAGGGCTTCAGCCAAAGCAGTACCCTTGTTTCCCATAAACGGATCCACACAGGAGAAAAACCCCATGAGTGCACAGATTGTGGAAAGAGCTTTAGTGCCAAGGGTGCTCTTAATTACCATAAACGGATCCACACAGGAGAAAAACCCTATGAATGCACAGAGTGTGGAAAGAGCTTCAGTGTAAAGAGTTCCCTTACTTCTCATAAATGGACCCACACAGGAGAAAAACCCTATGAATGCCTAGACTGTGGGAAGAGCTTCAGCAAAAGCGGAGGCCTTATTTCCCATAAACGGATCCACACAGGAGAAAAACCCTATAAATGCATGGAGTGTGGAAAGTGCTATAGAAGGAACAGTAACCTGAATCTCCATAAACAAATCCACACTGGAGAGAAACCCTATAAATGTATGGAGTGTGGGAAGAGCTTCCTCCGAAGCAGTGAACTTAATTCTCATAACAGGACACATACAGGAGAAAAACCTTACAAGTGCACTGAGTGTGGAAAGGCCTTCGCTGCCAGTAGGTCTTTGACTTCCCATAAAAGGACCCACACAGGAGAAACCCTATAAATGAATGGAATGTGGAAAAAGCTTCAGATTTAACTGTAACCTTCTTTTCCATAAGAGGATCCATAACAGAGGAAAATAGAAATGTATGGAATGTGGAAGGGTTTTTTGTGAAAACAGAATGCTTCTCAAAAAAGAATCCACAGTGGGCAGAAAAGTATCCTGAGGACATCAATCAACTTACTTCTCTTTAGGATAAACAGAAATTGAATGGACAAAGATAGACCTTCAGATAATCAAGAAAGTTAAATATTTGGGTGTATACTTAAGAGCAAGATGTGCAATAATTAAAGAAATATGTTTAAAAGATTATTGGACTTGGAGAACTGTCATCAAAGTTCAGGGAGTGGGACAAAAAACGTAATTATTGGGTTGAGGAAGATAAAAGACGGAGAGTAAGGAAAAAGTGGTTAATAGCGAATGAAAATGAGGGTGGATGGGGAATTCCCTGTTTGGAGCTGTATAGAGAAGCATTTCAAATTGAAAAATTAGTGGAGCTGCAATTATTTGAAAATAAATGGCTGAAATTGGAAAAAGAGATGAATGGGGTGAAGAATAGATAATCAATTTTTACAAAGTGGAATAAGAGTGATCTAGATAAATTAATAGGTCCCCTGAAAGGGACTATGGAAATTTGGGGAAAATGGCAGGGGAAAATAGGATTATATAAATCATTGCATGGACGCAAAACTTTGGATATACAATAAATCTTGCAGAATGGGAAAAAATATTCACGATTAATTATAAATTGACACCCGCGGTATCGTACAAAGAAAACCTATATAAAATGATCTACAGATGCCACCTTCCACCAGCCAGGCTTTAAAAAATGAACCCAAACATATCATCTCTATGCTGGAAATGCAAGAAGAACCAAGGAACGTACTATAATTTATGGTGGACCTGTACATGCACAGAAAAAATTTGGACAGAAATTAAAAGAATAATAGACCAAGTCATAACGATAATGATCACAATTAAACCAGAACTGTTCCTTTTAGGCATTTTTAGACAGAAATTAAATAAAGAAAACAAATACCTTATGATCCAAATATTGACTGCCGCCAGACTAACATACACCCAACAATGGAAGAAAGAAGATATCCCGACAATTTTAACTATTATCCGTAAAATCATGGAATGCGCAGAACTATCTAAATTAACAATGGAAATACAAAACAAAAATGATTCCGAGTTCTACAAGGCCTGGGAGAAGTGGTACAGATCTAATCTTAAAATCAATAAAACAGAAACCAATTGAAAATTCCTTATCTTACACCAAAAGAAAAATATATACAACAAACATACCGACCTAAACCAAAACGCACGCTCTGTCTGAGTTTAATCCAACCGATATCTATCAACAACCTTCTAACAGCATAACTCACAAGTATCTTTAATACACAAACCCAACAAATATAATCAAAACTAAGTTATCAAAATACATACGCCTGCTCTTTTGCAGGTACTATCCCCCTTCCCTTACCCCATCCAAAACTTCTTCTATCCTATCTATCTCTTAACACATATATGAAAGCACTACATTATCTTTAAATTAACATGTTTAATAGATATGAGATTATGTAATTACGAATATGCAATACAATATAAATATAGATAAATGCTTGAAATGAATATATAACAATCTATATACAGTGGTACCTCAAGATACGAACCCCTCGTCTTACGAACAACTCGTGATACGAACCCGGGGTTCAGAAAAATTTTCCCTCTTCTTACGAACTTTTTTCGAGTTACGAACCGGCGTTCGGAGACTGCTGGGAAGCTGCGCGGCTGTTTTAAAAGGTGATAGCCGGGCGGCGGGCTTCCCAGAAGCCTCCCGAACGCCGGTTCGTAACTCGAAAAAAGTTCGTAAGAAGAGGCAAAATTTTTCTGAACCCCGGGTTCGTATCACGAGTTGTTCGTAAGACGAGGGGTTCGTATCTTGAGGTACCACTGTATATAGATTGTTATATATTCATTTCAAGCATTTATCTATATTTATATTGTATTGCATATTCGTAATTACATAATCTCATATCTATTAAACATGTTAATTTAAAGATAATGTAGTGCTTTCATATATGTGTTAAGAGATAGATAGGATAGAAGAAGTTTTGGATGGGGTAAGGGAAGGGGGATAGTACCTGCAAAAGAGCAGGCGTATGTATTTTGATAACTTAGTTTTGATTATATTTGTTTTTCTGAACCCTGGGTTCGGTTCGGGAGGTTGCTGGGAAGCCCCCCAGCCCGGCTGTCACCTTTTAAAACAGCCGCGCGGCTTCCCAGCTGTCTCCGAACGCGGAAGTTCGGGTTTGGCGTTCGGCTTCGGGAGACAGCTGGGAAGCCGCGCGGCTGTTTTAAAAGGTCACAGCTGGGTTGGGGGGCTTCCCAGCACTCCCCCAAACCCCGAACGTTTGCCGAACTTCCGGGTTCGGGGTTCAGGAGGTTGCTGGGAAGCCCCCCAGGCCGGCTGTCACCTTTTAAAACAGCTGCGCGGCTTCCCAGCAGTCGCCGAACGTGGAAGTTCGGGTTTGGCGTTCGGCTTTGGGAAGCTGCTGGGAAGTCGCGCGGCTGTTTTAAAAGGTGACAGCCGGCCTGGGGGGCTTCCCAGCAACCTCCCGAACCCCGAACTTCCGGGTTCGGGGTTCGGGAGGTTGCTGGGAAGCCCCCCAGCCTGGCTGTCACCTTTTAAAATAGCCGCGCGGCTTCCCAGCAGTCGCCGAACGCCGGTTTTTTGCGGGGGGGTTTTTTGGTTGCACGGATTAATTGACTTTACATTGTTTCCTATGGGAAACAATGTTTCGTCTTACGAACCTCCCCCTGGAACCAATTAGGTTCGTAAGACGAGGTATGACTGTATGTTCTGTAAAAAGTTTTCTTGTTTTGCACCCCTCCTATTCTTTTTGTATCCCCATTCCCCTCCCCCATTGTCAATAAATTCATAAAGTATATTTAAAAAGAAAAAAAAAGAAACACCCCCAATTTGGTGGTGGGGTGTGAATGGTTGTCTGGTGGTGTGCATTGATCATAGAAACATAGAAACATAGAAGTCTGACGGCAGAAAAAGACCTCATGGTCCATCTAGTCTGCCCTTATACTATTTTCTGTATTTTATCTTAGGATGGATATATGTTTATCCCAGGCATGTTTAAATTCAGTTACTGTGGATTTATCTACCACATCTGCTGGAAGTTTGTTCCAAGGATCTACTACTCTTTCAGTAAAATAATATTTTCTCATGTTGCTTTTGATCTTTCCCCCAACTAACTTCAGATTGTGTCCCCTTGTTCTTGTGTTCACTTTCCTATTAAAAACACTTCCCTCCTGGACCTTATTTAACCCTTTAATATATTTAAATGTTTCGATCATGTCCCCCCCTTTTCCTTCTCTCCTCCAGACTATACAGATTGAGTTCATTAAGTCTTTCCTGATACGTTTTATGCTTAAGACCTTCCACCATTCTTGTGGCCCGTCTTTGGACCCGTTCAATTTTGTCAATATCTTTTTGTAGGTGAGGTCTCCAGAACTGAACGCAGTATTCCAAATGTGGTCTCACCAGCATTCTATATAGTGGGATCATAATCTCCCTCTTCCTGCTTGTTATACCTCTAGCTATGCAGCCAAGCATCCTACTTGCTTTCCCTACCGCCTGACTGCACTGTTCACCCATTTTGAGACTGTCAGAAATCACTACCCCTAAATCCTTTTCTTTTGAAGTATTTGCCAACACTGAACTGCCAATACAATACTCAGATTGAGGATTCCTTTTCCCCAAGTGCATTATTTTACATTTGGAAACATTAAACTGCAGTTTCCATTGCTTAGACCATTTATCTAGTAAAGCTAAATCATTTACCGAGCATTTGTTTTATGTTGTGCATGAGTTTTATATTCTATTTCTTAAAATTAATTTTAAAAAATCTTTTTTAAAAAACAGAGAACCGTGTAGTAATTATGGACATGGAGACATGATTTTCGGAGCAAAAGTGTCCAAGCTAAGAAGAGATTTATCTGGGTTGAGAAGAAACCTCTTTGTTCAGGAGCTTTGTTCTCTCCTCTCAGTCAGGTTGTGTTTATTCTCATAGCAAACTTAGGCATTTTCTTTCAACATCCAATTGGGTGCTCTGGGGTGGAGCTCCATTTTCGCTGCCCCACTGCGTACCCCACCCCCTGTCCGGGCAGCAGCCCACCCCTGCTCCAAAGGTAGCTAACTATTAACAAGTCACTATCTAAAGAAACCTCTGAATCATACAGACATGTCAAACATATAAGTGAGCGCCTGATTGCTAGTTTAATCTTTTCCATACATAGGACAGAGAGCTAAGTAAATTAAGCAGGATGTTCCGTCAATATTAACCAAGACAGGCATTCCACATCGTTGGCAATGATTGATAACAACCTACAGAACTGGAAAACCTTGCAACTGTCAATGAGGCGGCTCTCTGGAAGCCAAAAACGCCCTCACAAAGCCTGTGCGAGCCAAAAAATCAGCCGGCCGGCACACGCGTGCACGGTGGAACTGATCTAGGGCAACCAATCGTATTCCAGCAGATATGGCTCCATGTGCCACCTGTGGTACCAACTCCATAGGTTCACTGCCATCACTGTCCCAGATCCTCAGCTGAGACTTGACTAACATCTCTCGGCTGTGGTCAGGGAGACCTTTGCCCTATCCAGACTAGGTGGCTATACTCACAATCACTCATTCCCTTATCAGCTCGCAGCTCTATTATTGCAACACGCTCTACACCCTACATGGGGCTACCCTTGAAAAGAGTTTGGAGATTTCAACTAATCCAGAATGTGGCTGTGCAAGCTATGTGCTCCACTGGCTTCTACAGGACCGTCTCCTGCCACATAGCTGTCAGCGATCGATTAGAGCCCACAGGGTTGGCCTTCTCCAGGTCGCGTCGACTAAGCAGTGTCAGCTGGCAGGGCTGCGGGGGAGGGCCTTCTTTGTGGTGGCACTGGCTCTGGAACCAACTACCCCCCAAGATCCAAACTGCCCCCAACCTAATGGCTTTCCAGAAAGCCTTTTAAACTGGTTTACCAGCAGTCCTGGGGGCCATGGGCAATCAACACTTATAGCTCCGTCCTCAGTAAGATTGTATGACCTCTAAAGCCCTTCATGGCATCGGACCAGAATATCTCCGGGACCGCCTTCTGCCACACGAATCCCAATTACCAGTTAGGTCCCACAGAGTGGGCCTTCTCCGGGTCCCATCGACTAAACAATGCCGTCTGGCGGGACCCAGGTGGAGAGCCTTCTCTGTGGCGGTCCCGACCATCTGGAACCAGCTCCCTCCCGAGATTAGGATTGTCCCCACACTCCTTGCCTTTCGAAAACTTCTTAAAACCCACCTCTGCCGTCAGGTATGGGGGAAATGAGCCATCTCCCCTGGCCTATACACTTTATGCATGGTATGTTTGTGTGGATGTATTGTTTTAAATTGTAATTATTAGATTTGCCATTGTATATTGTTTTTCATTATTGCTGTGAGCTGCCCGGAGTCTGCGGAGAGGGGCGGCATACAAATCTAATCAATGAAATGACATGATTGTATTAATGTGATTATAAATAGTTTTTATAATCACATTAATACAACAGAAAAAACATACATACACACACACACATCTGGAGCCTAATGAGGGCAAAAAATGGGGCCCACCAAAGTCAGAAATGGGCAATTTCCAGCCTCTGGAGGACCTCCGGGTGGGTGGGTGGGGGGAGGCCATTTTCCTCCTCCCCAGATTCCAGGAAAGCCTCTGGAGCCCCGAGATGGCAAAAAACGAGCCTACTGGGTTCACCATATTCAGGAAATGAGCCATTTCCGGCCTCTAGGGGGCCTCTGGGAAGCTGATTTCCCACTGTTCAGGCTCTAAGAAAGCATCTGGAGCCTCGGGAGGGCAAAAAAGGTTTTTCTTCAAAGATTGCAGAAGAGCCTAATGCCAGGAATGACTGAGGGCAAAAGAAGAAGGAGACGCCAGAGAATGAGATGAAGTCACTGAATCCCCAGTTGGTGTGAGCTGAAAATGGACTCCAGAGGATGGCAGAAGACTGGAAGGTCTGGAGGAATGTTGTCCATTGGTCGCCATGGGTCGGCATGACTTCGCGACTACAACAACCCCCCGGGGAAACACCTTTTCCCAATTATCTGCCTGAGGGAATTGCACTGAGGGGAGGAGCCAAAGTGAAGGGGAGGAGTCACACGCTCCTGCCTCACTCATGTCTCACCTGGGGTGTCCCAGACAACTCCTGCCCCAGCATCATCAATGATCCCTCCCACTCCCCCATCCTTACTGTGGGTCCTCCTTCCCCCTTTAGCTTCCAGGGTTCCCTGCCAAGGTCCTTACCAGTAGGAGTAGCAACAACCAGTTGGAATCCATGGAGACTTCCCCCAGGAAGGGGAGAAATGAATTGAGGGCAGGGGGGCTTGACAGGGGTACCTGGACTTTGGCTTCCAAGGAATAAATGGAACCAATGGGAATCCTCCTTTCCGTTGAGTCATCGGTTTCTGGAATCCAAAAGCCTTTGGAGCAGAAACAGAAAAGGGGGAGGGGCTATGCAGATTGTGTGCATCATAACTGGAGAGCACCTTTATTTGTTCACCTGTGACTGAGCTGCCCCAAAGGGGACACAGATGGGCCCTGAGCGAAGAACTGTCTAGGGCAGTGATTTTCAACCTTTTTTGAGCTGCGGCACATTTTTTACATATACAAAATAATGGGGTACCTTGAGCGGGGGAGGGAGTGGGGGGGCTAAAAAAAGTTTAGACAAAAAAATTTCTCTCTCTTCCTCCCTTTCGCTTTATTACTCTCCCTCTTTCTCTTCCTTCCTTTCTCTCTCCATCCCTCTTTCTGTCTTCCTTCCTCTCTTTTTTGCTCTTTCTATCTCTCCCTCCTTCCCTGTCTCTCTTTCTCTCTTGCTTTCTTTCTCTCTCTCTCTTTCTTTCTCTTTCTCTCTTTCTCTTGCTTTCTTTCTTTCTTTTTCTCTCTCTCTTGCTTTCTTTCTCTCTCTTTCTCTCTCTTGCTGAGCTTCACGGCACACCTGACCATGTCTCGCGGCACACTGGTTGAAAAACACTGGTCTAGGGGATACAACGACTGCTCAGAGATAACCAATTTTCTTCTAATTAAATTCAACATTTACTTCCTTTTGACAATGTTAACTCATTATGCTTATCTTATAGATAGATAGATAGATAGATAGATAGATAGATAGATAGATAGATAGATAGGTGAGATAGATAGATACATAGATAGATAGATAGATAGATAGATAGATAGATAGATAGATACATAGATGAGATAGATAGATACATAGATGAGATAGATAGATACATAGATGAGATAGATAGATAGAGGGTCTACAACACAGTCCGTGTAGCCATTCCAAGAGGTTTCCACACCCATTCGCACTACCCGGTGTGACCCTCAGGACCCAGAAAATCCTCCAATTGGCTTCAAGGATGCAGAGGAGCTGCTGTCTGGAAGAAGTATCAATCCTTCCGTTCCCCACCATCCAACTACAGCTGAAGAAGCGTCTTGGAGAAGATGTGAAACGTCTTTTTTTTAAAAAGTCCAGTGGTTTCCACTTAGAAACATAGAAGACTGACGGCAGAAAAAGACCTCCTGGTCCATCTAGTCTGCCCTTATGCTATTTCTTGTATATTATCTTAGGATGGACATATGTTTACTCCAGGTATGTTCAAATTCGGTTACTATGCATTAACCGACAACGTCTGCTGGAGGTTTGTTCCAAACATCTACTATTCTTGAAAAAACATCTTAGAGATTCCTTGCTCTGTGTGTGTGTGAGAGAGAGAGAGTGTGTGTGAGAGAGACACAGACAGACAGAGAGAGAGGGAGAGAATTTTTTATTTATATTTATTTATTTATTTTCTCCTATACACAATGAGGGTTTTAGTGGGTATATATCTATATACACATAGTATGAATTGAAAGGCTCTAAAAAGGATGGAACCGGCATTTGATCTCCACCTGGGTCCCCCCACATCCCCCTTGCCCAGTTCGGTCTTCATGGCTGGTCCAGCTGCGACCAGAGCCTCCAAAGCTGTGATTTCACCCCAGGTGCCACAAGGGGGCGATCTCTGGTCTGGCAACTGACGAGGCCACTGCGCATGCTCTCATCTTTCGGAGTCGTCGGACAGTTCCGGCTAAAGTTGCTCCCTGGGGATCTGTTGAGGGGGCGGGCAACAGGAAGTTACGTCACTCCAGGGGAGGGGCGGAGATCCTGAGGGCCGGAGAGAGCGGGAAACCCGCCTCATAACTGCTTTTAGCTGTGCGTGAGGGGAGATCTAACAATGGGGCAGGTAGGAGGAGGGGAGGAAGAATAAAGGGATCCCTTGTTCACATCTCCATTCAGATTCAAGATTCCCGGGAGGATCTGTGGAGATCCAGCGGAGACCAGGTGAAAGCTGGGAGATCCTTTCTGAGCCTGGGAGACCCGAGGAGAAGCAGGAAGAGATCCAGGTGAGAGAAGCTTCTTTTTTGGGGGGATACAAAGAGATCTTCTTCACCTGCTTCAATATCCCCATTTCTCCCTCATGGAGTTTTGGGGATTAATAATCCGAGTAAATAATTAGCGCAATTGCTCCCATGTCTTTCCACAGAGTTTCTCCCATTGGGCCTCATTGATCGCCGCTGTTGGATATAAGGTGTTTTTTGCTTCTATCAGGGTTTCCCAACCTTGGCCACTTGAAGGTCTCTGCATTCGCTGGCTGGGGAATTCTGGGAGTTGAAGTCCAAATCTCTTCAAGTGGCCAAGGTTTGGAAACACGGGCTTCTATTTCATGTTCTGAGTTGCTTTTAGGAATGGGGAGAAACTGGGTGGACCTCACAAACCTTTCTGCTGGTCTCTCTTTCGGAGGGATCCCTAAGGATAAAAAATCAAGGTCAGGATCCCTCACTAGGGAAGGGAAGGCTCTTCCACCTGATTGGAGGTTTTCCAGGAAGATTCTAGTTATTGTTGTTGTTGTTATTATTATTATTATTTATTACATTTGTATGCCGCCCCTCTCCGCAGACTCAGGGCGGCTCACAGCAATAATGAAAACAATGTTTAACAAATCTAATAATTAAAAGTCACTAAAACCCCCTTATTAAAAAGCAAAACATGCACACAAACATACCATGTGAGGATTTACAGTCATTAGTCATCCTTAATTCTCTGTGTCTTCTAATTAGTCAATGGACTTAATAGAAAGTGACCCAATAAGAAAGACAGAACTCCCTCTTCAAGATAGAAGACTTAAGTCACACAAAGGAATTCCCTCCCTTCAGAGCAAGCCTATGGTTTGCCTTTCCCAGAAGACCAACTTGTTTGTTTGTTTATTTAGAAACATAGAAGATCCACAGCAGAAAAAGACCTCATGGTCCATCTAGTCTGCCCTTACGTTATTTCCTGTATTTTATCTTAGGATGGATCTGTGTTTATCCCAGGCAAGTTTAAATTCGCTGCGCCGAGTCTACAGAGAGGGGCGGCATACAAATGAATAAATAAATAAAATAAATTAGTTACTGTGGATTTACTAACCACTTCTGCTGGACGTTTGTTCGAAGCATCGACTCCCCTTTCAGTAAAATAATATTTTCTCACGTTGCTTATTTATTTATTTTATATTATTTGTGACATTTCTATGCCCCCCCCCCAATTCCAATAGGACACCTTGAGTAGCAGTCTGTCTCCTCCTGCATGATGAGAGATTTCTCATTGTTTTTGGTCTTCCTTAAGAGATCATTTTGAGTAAATCCCTACACATTGCAGGCATGTTTTCTGGGTGGCTAGAATATCATTAATTTCTCTGGTTTCAAACCGCAGAGAGAAGGGGGAGAATTTACAGTGATTGAGGAAAGGCTTTGGCTGCCAAGGGTATAAATTTCCAAAAGGTGAGGAGAACCATCTAACTGAGGTTTGGTCTTCAGTATGTGGTGGGTTCTTCTCCTTTTATTCTTCTCTCCCACGATGGAGCCTATGAAAGGCAGATTGTAGAAGAAGAGGCAAAAATGGAGGTTTTCCTGGGCAGGACAGGAAGAAATATTATGTTGTGCCTTTAAACTAGAAAAGATGAAGTTGAACCTTTTCCTGTTTCCATCCTGTCTCTCTCCTTCCCAGGGGACAAAATGGAGTCACCGGTGTTCACTGAATCATCTCCTTTTATTGGTGGAGCTGAAAACACTGCTGGATTCCTGACTCAGGTAAGAAGGAAGAGATTAGCAATTTATATGGGGGAGCAGCAGGAGGCCTCTAGATTCCTTTGGGGACTCAACATATGATCCTGCTATTCCTGAGAAAAGCACAAAAGGAAAACAAATTTAAATTTACACTCAGTTAAACTCTCAACAAAGGTTTAAAGATCTATGGAATCCCTTAGTGGCTATTTAATTCTCCAAAAACCACCACAGGGCAATTCACATTGTTTGTGCCAAGAAAAGCAGGCAGGACGCATGAAAAGTTATGCTAAAATTCCTTTGTTGCAAATTTAATCTTTTTGTATTGGGGAAAAGGATAAAATTGCTTTCTGCATTATCTACATCTTAATGCCTGGAAACGCCTCCGTAGTAGTTTCATAAATGTTCAAGAATGGTTTCTTTTTTTCAAGTTAATCTGTATTAATTTATTGCAGTATAAAACACAAAGAAAAAAAACCAGGGAAAAGTAAGGAAGGGGGAAAGAGCAGGTACAGTATAATAGGAGGGGGAAAAAATAAAAAAAATATTTACTCTCTTTGGTACAGTTGAAGGTAACAACATTATGTTCTGTCTGGGTTTTCCCAGACCTCCACACCCACTGAAAAATAGCCAGACACTCTGGTAAAATCCAAAAGTAATTTATAGCAGGAAAAAATAAGCACAAAGGAAAACCTGTCTTCACAGCAGACAGGTTACAATACTTTACAACAGGGTCCTGATGTCCAGTCAATTCCAAAAGCTTCTTGCTGGCACACACCCCCAAGGTTTCAAGAGTCCAAGGCACAAACCAGGATTGTAGCCACCAAAGTTCACAAACAGGTCTCACGAATCTCCAAGATAAAACTCCACAAGCCAGGAAGGGTGGGGCCGCCTTTTATCCTTTCCCAAGCACCACACCCAAACCCAGCTGCGACCCCTAATGCTGGAAATATCTGGCCAATTGCGTTCTTCTCTCGTTAGCTCTCCTCTGTCGCATATCTATGAAGTCACTAGCATCTTCCCCCAGGGAATCCAGGCTGCTTGCTGGGGAGAGCTCCCCCTGGTGGAACTCTGGCTGTCCTTCATCTTCAGCCTGGGATTCAGCTTCTTCATCAGTCTGCCCCTCCTGGTCCTCAGCCTCTGAGCCGGACACCGACAGCAAATCAGCCATTCCCGGAGGGGTCCCAGGCTGAACCACAACACATTATAACGTCAATTTTTGGTTTTTACACAACAGTAAATACAAGCCATTTCTATCACAATAAGCCTGTTTAGTTTACAAAAATGGAATCAAAGTTTTAGTTTTTTTTCTCATTGCAAACAGAAAATATGCAACCAATTTCAAGCTAGAGACTAATTAAATATAATCTCTTATTTGGATAAAAGAATGTTTTTTACTCCCTCAGCGTCTCCTTATTGTGGGGAATAATACTTATTCTCATGTCTTCAAATCTAGTCCATGATATTTTATCAACTTTAGAATATTGTTCAGCATTACTTAAAGAACCGCCAGACCTGTGTAGGCATAGTCATTTTAAAAATACAAAACTAACTTAAATCTTTCTAAAGGTATACAGTGGTACCTCATCTTACGAACACCTCATCTAACAAACTTTGCAAGATACGAACCCTGTGTTTTAAGATTTTTTTGCCTCTTCTTCCGAACTATTTTCACCTTACGAACCCAAGCCGCTGCTGCTGGGATGAAGGAGTTTCTTTTTTTCCCCTTTTTTGAAGAAAGAAAAGGGAGGGGCGGCTTGGAGGGGGAAAGACTGCATTTTAAAAACTAGGAGAACAGCGTGCTTGCAGGCACTGAAAGAGTGTCTTTTGAAGAAAGAAAAGGGAGGGGCGGCTTGGAGGAGGAAAGACTTTGTAGAGAACAGCGTGCTTGCAGAGGCACTAAAAGAGTGTCTTTTGAGGAAAGAAAAGGGAGGGGCGTCCCCCCTTGCCTTTCTTCCTTCCCACTCACCCTTTAGCCTAGCCTTGCTTCTTCCACCCGCCCCCTTTAGCTGCTCCTCCCTGCCCTCTGTTCGCCTCCCTGCTAAAGTTTGGGATTTTCCTGAAGGATTTGCATGCATTATTTGCTTTTACATTCATTCCTATGGGAAACATTGTTTCATCTTACGAACTTTTCACCTTACGAACCTCCTCCTGGAACCAATTAAGTTCGTATCCTGAAGTACCACTGTATAACTTTTTAAAAAAATAATCCATCCTAATTAATTAAGCAATATTTAAATCACTCCCTCCAACTTCTCTTCAGAGAATATAATCTTTTTCTTCTGGAAAGGGTGTATGAAATCTCCTTTCCTAAAGAGAGGCAAAAGAGAAAAACAACAGAGAGAGAGAGATGGGGGGAGAGAGGGAAAGAGAAATGAACGAGCTGGAGGGGGAAACTAAGAGATAGGAAAAAGGGAAACAAATGAGATAATTGAAATATTCATGAGTGTGAGCAAAGCTGATGTTTTAAAGTACCGCTAAGACCAGGGGTCCCCAAACCTTTTACACAGGGGTCCAGTTCACTGTCCCTCAGACTGTTGGAGGGCCGGACTATTAAAAAATGTATGAACAAATCCCTATGCACACTGCACATACCTTATTTAAAGTAAAAAACAAAATGGGAACAAATACAATATTTAATATTTATTCTCCCTCTTTCTCTCTCTCTCTTTCTCTCTCTCTGTTCTTCTCTCTTTTTCTTTCTTTCTCTCTCCTCTTTCTCTCACTCTCTTTGTATCTCTCTCTGTCTCCCTTTCTTTCTCTCTCTCCCTTTCTATCTCTCCTCTTCCTTTCTCTTTCCCTCTCTATCTCTCCCTCTTTCTCCCTCTCCCTCTTTCTTTCTCTCTCTCTTCTCTTTCTCTCACTCTTTGTATCTCTCCCTCTTTCTCCCTTTCTTTCTCTTTCTCCCTTTCTATCCTTTTCTATCCCTTTCTCTCTGTCCCTCTTTTTTCTCTCAGTCCCTCTTTCTTTCTTTCTCTCTCCCTCTCATCTCTCCTCTCACTCACTTTCTATCTCTCTCTTTGTATCTCTCTTTCTCTATCTCCCATTCTCTAGCTCTCCCTCTTTCTCTCCCTTTCTATCTGTCCTCTTCCTTTCTCTCTCTCTCTTTCTTTCTTTCTCTCTCCCCTCTTTTTTCTCTCTCTCTCTTTCTCTCTCATTCACCACGCCGGCAACAGAGAGAGAGAGGAAGCGCGCGGAGGGTGGCACTTGAAGGCCACCACGGCGCTGCGGTCCCAGATCGCTCGCTTCTCCGGCCAGCAAAGCCGACTGCCCGGGAAAGTGGCGCGCTTTTTAAACGTGGCGGTTTCCTCTGCTGTTTTCCCGGGCAACCGGCTTTGCTGGCCGGAGAAGTGAGCAATCCGGGACTGCGTAGCTTTCCGCCACTTGCCGGTCCAGGCCCCCCTGAATGAGCGTCCCCGCATGGCCCCAGCGCCGGACTCCGCCGTTGCCTCCGCCCCCAAAGGGCTGCACTTGAAGGCCACCACGGCGCCGCAGTCCCAGATCGAGCGAGCAGATCTGGGACTGCGGAGCCGTGGTGGCCTTCAAGTGCGGCCCTTTGCGGCGCCCCACCTCCCGTTCCTGCAGGTAGAGGTTGGGCGCTTTACCGGGAGGTGGAGGCGGCGTGGGGCCGGGCGCTGGGTGCTCTGGATGCCGAGGAGGGAGAAGGGGTGGATGTGGCTGCTGCCTCTCAGTGCAGAGCCGGATGGGGGCGGAGGAAACGGTGGAGTCCGGCGCTGGGGCCATGCAGGGATGCTCATTTGGGGGGGCGTGGACCGGCAAGTGGCGTAAAGCTACGCAGTCCCGGATTGTTCGCTTCTCTGGCCAGCAAAGCTGATTGCCTGGGAAAGTGGCGCGCTTTTTAAACGTGCCGCTTTCCTCCTCTGCTTTCCCGGGCAACCGGCTTTGCTGGCCAGAGAAGCGAGCAATCCGGGACTGTGTAGCTTTGCGCCACTTGTCGGTCCACGCTCCCCCGAATGAGCGTCCCCGCATGGCCCCAGCACCGGACTCCACCGTTGCCTCCGCCCCTTCCGGCTCTGCACTGAGAGGCAGCAGCAACATCCACCCCTTCTCCCTCCTCGGCGTCCACAGCACCCAGCGTCCGGCCCCATGCCGCCTCAACCTCCCGGTAATGCGCCCAACCTCTACCTGCAGGAACAGGAGGTGGGGCGCAGCGAAGGGCCGCACTTGAAGGCCACCATGGAGCCGCAGTCCCAGATCGCTCGCTTCTCCGGCCAGCAAAGCAGACTGCCCGGGAAAGTGGCTCGCTTTTTAAACGTGCTGCTTTCCTCTGCTGCTTTCCCGGGCAGCCGGCTTTACTGGCCAGTGCAGGGCGGCCGCCGCAGCAACAACGGCGCCATGGCGGCCGCTGATGCCAAGAGCTGTCAAAGAGACCCTGAAGGGGGACAGGGCGGTCCCCGCCACCTATGTCAGCGGCGAGGTGGCTGTGCTGGCCGGGGCAGGAGAAGACGAGTTGTGAGGTGGCTGCGCCGGCGGCGAAACCTGTTGGGGACGCAGACGCGGCGCCTCTGTCAGGAAAGGCTCTACCATACGGCAGCAACAGTTTTTCTCCCCAAAGGCGGCAAAGGAAGGGGCCAATTGCAGGCCCGCTTTCCTCCCCGCCCCCTTGCCTCTCCACTTTCTCCTTGCTAAGCAGCCGACTGCGGTGAGTTGACAGGAGATTCGGGAGCTTATTATATCGATCAGTAAAATCCCGTGGACTGCCGCGGGCTGGTTAAAAGACCTCATTGGGCCGCATCCGGCCCACGGGCCGTAGTTTGGGGACCGCTGGCTAAGACAATTTGGTTACTATGTCAGATAGAAATCCCACAAAAAATCTGTTAAACATGATCAAATGTTGGGACAACTGGTACATGGGGTTGATATTCCTGGAGGCGTCTGTAATATGGCAAATGATTTAGCTTTACTAGGTTAAGTGGGCAAAGCAATGGAAACTGCAGTTTAATGTTTCCAAATGTGAAATAATGCACTTGGACAAAAGGAATCCTCAATCTGAGTATTGCATTGGCAGTTCTGTGCTAGCAAAAACTTCAGAAGAGTTGATGCTATCAAAAGCCATTAAGAGGTCAAGAAGCACCAGGATAGAGGAGTGACCCCTATCCTGGGCCTGCCAGAGATCATCCCACAGTGCGACTAAAGCAGTTTCAGTGCTGGAGCCGGGCCAGAACCTAGACTGCCAAGGGTCCAGATAATGTGTTGAGTCCACCTAGAGAAATGTCCAATCAAGAATTTTTACTTTGGCTTTTAGTCCCAAAGGTGTTTTTTTCAAGAGGCAGCTGGACATTCTCCTTGTCTTGCGCAAATTACTTAAGACCCACCTGTATCGCCAGGCATGGGGGAACTGAGACACCTCCCCCAGGCTTTTAAATTGTATGTATGGTATGTGTGTGTTGCATGGTTTTTTAAATGATGGGGTCTTTAACTGTCTTTTAATATTACATTTATTTTCCATTGTAACATTGTTATTATTGTTGTTGTGAGTCGCCCTGAGTCTTCGGAGAGGGGCGGCATACAAATCTAATAAATTATTATTAATTATTATTACTATTCCGGTTGTTGAAGAAGCGAAACATCTTCAAAGAAAAACCATAAAGTCCAGTTGCCTTTTGAAAAAGCCCCTTTGGGACAACCATGACCATGGATAGCTGAGAATCCTCATAGACATTAGTGCTTTTAGGATTTGCAGATTGTAAGAGATCTTGCAAATTCTACCGAGTCTGCTTACAACCCTGCTTCCTTCTTTAGGGTCCTGTGTCCTTTGGGGAGGTGGCCATCCATTTCAACAATGAAGAGTGGTTGCTGCTTGATCCCAGCCAGAAAGCCCTGTATGAAGAAGTCATGATGGAAACATCTGAGATGGTGGCTTCCTTAGGTAAGGGTTCCTCTGGAACAGGAGTCCCCAAACGTTTTACACAGGGGGCCAGTTCACTGTCCCTCAGACTGTTGGAGGGCCGGACTATAAAAAAACCCCTATGAACAAATCCCTATGCACACTGCACATACCTTATTTAAAGTAAAAAACAAAGTAATTTATAATAAAGTAATTTGTACTTCTTTATTGACAAGTAAATTTATACTTAAATCAACAAACTCCCTGTATTTCCCCTTCGGGTTCAGGAAGCCGCGCCGTCCGGCTGTCACCTTTTAAAACAGCCGGGGGGCTTCCCAGCAGCCTCCCAACGCCAAATCCGGAGGTTCGGCAAAGGTTCGGGGTTTGGGAGGCTGCTGGGAAGCCGTTCAGCCCGGCTGTCACCTTTTAAAACAGCTGGGGGGCTTCCCAGCAGCTTCCCAATGCCTAACCCGGAAGCTTCAGGAGGCTGCTGAGAAGCCCCCCGGCTGTTTTAAAAGGTGACAGCTGGCCTGCGGGGCTTTCCAGCAGCCTCCTGAACCCTGAACTTTTGCTGAACCTCCGGGTTCAACGTTCGGGAGGCTGCTGGGAAGCCTCCCGGCTATTTTAAAAGGTGACAGCCGGGCTGTGGGGCTTCCCAGCAGCCTCCCGAACCCGGAAGTTTGGCAAAAGTTCGGGGTTCGGGAGGCTGCTGGGAAGCCCTGCAGCCCGGCTGTCACCTTTTAAAACAGCCGGTGGGCTTCCCAGCAGCCTCCCGAACCCGGAAGTTTGGCAAAAGTTCGGGGTTCGGGAGGCTGCTGGGAAGCCCTGCAGCCCGGCTGTCACCTTTTAAAACAGCCGGGGGGGCTTCCCAGCAGCCTCCTGAACCCGAACGCCAAACCCGAACTTCCGGGTTCTGCGTTGGGAGGCCGCCGGGGGGCTTCTCGGCGGCCTCCCAAACGCTGAACGCAGAAGTTCGGGTTCGGCGTTCGGGAGGCCGCTGCGAAGCCCCCGGGCTGTTTTAAAAGGTGACAGCCGGGCGGCAGCATTTTTTTGCGGGTTTTTTTTTGTTGTTGCATGGATTAATTGACTTTACATTGTTTCCTATGGGAAACAATGTTTCATCTTATGAACCTTTCGTCTTACGAACCTCCCCCGGGAACGAATTACGTTCGTAAGACGAGGTATGACTGTATACTTCTTTATTAACAAGTAAATTTAAATTTAAATCAACAAACTCCCTCCATTTCTCCTTCCTTCCTTCCTTCCCTCCCTCCTCTCCACTTCTCTCTTCCCTCTCCCTTTCTTTCCTTCTCATTTGTTTCATTTTGAGTCTAAGGAGAAGGGCGGCCTAAAAATAAATAAATAAATAAATAAATAAATACAGTGATCCCCCGGTTATTGCGTCCCCGACCATTGCGAACAGGGTAATTCGCGATTTTTCAACCCGGAAGTCAAAACACCATCTGCGCATGTGTGCCCATTTTTTTTTATGGGCACGCATGCGTAGATGGCAGCCGGGCAGATCAGCTGCTGGGCGGCTTCCCTTGGTCTTCCCCCTCTTGCTGGCGGGAGGGTGAAGCCCCCCCCAGCCCCCGCTCGCCCGCCCTTCGCCCTGGAAGTTCGCCAGGAGTCAGCGGAGAACGGCGCGCCTGTTTTAAAATGATCGGAGCCGCGTTTTATTTTTTAGCTTGATCAGCTAAATCCGAATTTTAAACTCGCCGGTTCGTTCGGCTGGCTTAGAAAAAACCAAATCCAGCCATCAAAAGCCTGCCTACGTTTTTGGAGCCTGGATCGCTGCAAGCCAACGCGCAGCGCGCGCACTTCCAAGCCAGGGAAGGGAAAGAGAAGAAGCTGCGGCGGAAACTTTGTTTCTCAAGCAAACAAACAAAAAAACCCGTTAACCTTTCGCATCCGCTTGGAAAAGCCGGGCCCGAGTCTGCTTGCAAAAAATAATAAAAAAAATTAACTAACAACAACCGCTCGCCGCCGCTGCGCAACCTGCTTTAGTTTCATATATTAAAGCAAGCAGGATGCTGACGGACGAGATTCTGCTGGACGGTTTTGCTCATTAAAGGGAGAAGGAGGAGGAGGAGGAAAGGAAACTCCAGATAAATTATTGGAAAGAAAAGACGGGGAAGCCGTTGCACTTTTCCTTCCTCTGTCTCAGTCTCTCTCCTTTGCTGACGCGTTGCCATCACTGCAGGGCTGCCGTGCTCCCGGCCGTCCTCCTCCTCCTCTCCCCCCCACCCCCACCCGGCCAGGACATCTCTATTTTCTCCCCGTTTGCTGATGTGCAGTCCGACTCCAGCGCGGGAACAAGCGGAAAGCTCGGCAGGGAGGTCGACCGGGAGAAGGAGGAGGGATCCTTCCAACCGTCGCCACCTCCGGGCAGAAGAGTTCCCGGTAGCCCGGCGGTAACTACCGCCGCCGCGGTGGCGGGGAGGCAGAAAAGTTTGCCCGGCCTTTGACAGAGGAGGAGGCGAGGAGGGGAGCCGGGCGCTGCGAGAGGGCAGGCGGGTGAGTCAGCGCCTTCTCCCGCTTTGCAACTTCCCCTCCTCGCGGGGGGTCGGACCCCTTCGCCCTCCACGCGCGCCTACACACACAAACACACAAGCGCAGCACTCACTCACACACACGCACGCAGAGAGAAGCACTGCACGCCCACGCGCACAGTAGCCTCCCGATTCCTTTGCATGGGGGGAAGCCCCAGGCTCCGGGTGCGATCCCCTTGGAGAAGAGCAGAGCCGGTCGGCGCGGACGGAGGAGATCCTCGCGGCCCTTTTTTCCTCCCCACGGCGCCCCTTCTCTCCAGCCTTCCACCTCCCCCATCCGCCACACGTACGCGCTCCACCGCTCCTGGCACCCGGCGCCTCGCCTCCCTCCCTCTCCCTCTCTCTCGCTTCCATCTCTCCGCCGAGGAGCAGGACCATGTTTTGCTGGAGGATGGCTCTGTGGCTGGCCGGGGTGGCCCTCTGGAACAAACTCTGCCGCTCCCGTGGCTCCGGCTTGGATTTCGACTACGTTTACGACCTTAGCCCGGAGGATCAGGCGGAAGCCATCGATTACAAAGATCCTTGCAAAGCCGGTATAAGTGTCTTTTCCCAGGCGAGGTTAATCTCCTCGTGCTAGTCGCCCTGCCTCTCTCTCCCAGCCGCCCACCCACCCGGCTTCTTCCCCGTTCCAAAAAAAGGATTTTTTTTTCTTTCCAGCCGCCTGGGGCTTCAATGGGGCGGACGGAGGAGAAGTTCACCTGTTTCCTTCGCTTCGGAGAGGCGAAGTGAGAAACGCCGGAGCCAAGAAAAAAGGAAGCTTTGGAGAGGCGCGCTTGGATTCCGCTAGAGCGATGGGTGCGGGTGTGTTAGGGGGGGGGCAGATCGCTCGAGAACCTGTTGTCTTCTTGAGGAACCCCGCCGGTTCTCTCCACCTCTCCGCGAGCCGCGTCCTCCTCCAACCTTTTGCGCTTTGAAAAAGCTGGGTCGCTGCTTGTCCGCAAGGCTCGGAGCAAAAGAAAAGTCCGCGGGAGAAAGGGAAATCTAGCCCCGATCCCCCACGCCCCCACGCCCGGCCTTGGAAATGTCATTCTTCGAGTTGGGGGGGGCGGTCCTCTTCTCCTTCTCTCGATATGCCGGCTCCGATCGTTTTAAAACAGCCGCGCCGCCCCCAATCTTCGGCTCCTCGCTAGCGCTGCGGAAGTTAAAAACACCATCTGCACATGCGGAGATGGTGTTTTTACTTCCGCAGCACTACTTCGCGAAAACCCGCTCGTTGCGGGGGGTCCTGGAACGGAACCCTCGCAACGAGCGGGGGATCACTGTAAATACATTTTCCCCTCCCTCTTTCTTTTCCTCCATCATTTTCTCATTTCTCTCTCTCTCCCTCTTTGTATCTCTCTCTCTTTCTCTTTCTGTCCCTTTCTATTTCTCCCTTTCTCCCTCTCTTTCTCTTTCTCTCCCTTTCTATCTCTCTCCCCCTCTTTTTCTCCCCCCTTCTCTCTCTTCCTTCCTTCCGTCCCCTCCCTCCCTCCTTCCTCTCCACTTCTCTTTCCCTCCCTCTCTTTCCCTTTTCTTTCTTTTGGTCCACTTCTCTCTCTGTCCGCTTCTCCGACGGGCACCGCCTCCATGCCCTCCCCTATGCTCTCGCCCCACGGCAGTTGCCTTTGTTGCAGCGAAAGCAGTGGCTCCTCTTGAACCAGGCCCCATCAGCGGGTGCGGCTTTCCGCACAACTCCAGCCTTCTCCTGCCCCGGGTGGCGCAGCCACCTCACTTCTGACACAGGTGGCGGGGACCACCCTGTCCCCCTTCAGGGCCTCTTTGACAGCCGTTCCCGGCAGAGGCACTGCGTCTGGCTCCTGCCGCTGCGGGGCAGCTCTGCTTACCCGAAGCCTGACGTTGACGCTTGAGAGCGGGCTTGTGGCTCTCGGCATAAACGGCCGCCAGTTCTAATTTCCGAGGGGAGCTGGTTCCAAAAGGTTGGGACTGCAACAGAGAAGGCTCTTCCCCTGGGTCCCGCCAAACGACATTGTTTAGTCAACGGGACCCGGAGAAGGCCAACTCTGTGGGACCTAACCGGTCGCTGGGATTTATGCTGCAGAAGGCGGTCCCGGAGATATTATGGTCTGATGCCATGAAGGGCATTTGCTAGCTGGGGAATTCTGGGAGTTGAAGTCCAAATATCTTCAAGCTGTCAAGGTTGGGAAACCCTGATCTAGATTACCAATTTTCTTCTAATTAAATTCAACATTATGTTCCTTTTGAGAATGTCGACTCATTGTGCTTATCATCTTGCAAATCTATATAATCTGTTGTGCCTTCTTCCATTTCTTATACATTTTTCTTTAAAAACAAAAACCCTTGTAAAACCTTCTCCTAATTAGTAAAAATAATGAAATATATAAAAGACAAACCCACATACCTACTATTAAATTAAAAAGAAACAACTGTTGCCAATCCAAGTTTTCAAACCTTATTTTCTTATATATTTATATATTATAAAATAATTTCTGACATTAAATCCAATTTCTATTATAAATTCAAATTCATAAGTTTTCTATATTCTCTATATGTTGCCTTATTTAATGCAAGTTGGGTGCGTCATAGTTGAGAGAATTTGTGTGCCACTTCCTGATATCAAAACATGTTTTTGCTGTAAATTTTTAATTGCCAAGAATGAGGTTGAGATGAGAAACCATACTAGTCTTTTAAGTTAATAACTAATATCCACGCTGTCATTTTCCTTGTTCCTTTCTCTGCAGATGTTCAGTAGTAGATAAATGTCTGCGTAAGGACTCCAAAATGGAGGTTGTAGATTATTCTAATTTGTTTTTCTTTCCTCCCAAAGCACTTGATATGAAGAAAAAGGAAAATGACGAAGAGCGAAGTTTAGTGCCAGTGCAAATAATCGAAACTGAAATTCCTGAGGAGACATCTACAAATCCCTGGGGAAGGAAGAAACGTGAAAAGAAGCAAAATCGGAGAGAAAAATCAATTTTTGAATGTGTGGAAATGGATCGTTTCCTGACCAAACGTGATTCCAAAGAAAATATGGGAAAAAATCAAAACAGAAAAAGATTCAAAGTAAACCCTAAAGTTACTAAAAATTGCAAATCTGGAAAAAGCTCCAGCCGTTATGATCTTCGTTCACATGAAATGAACCAGGCAAGGGAGAAGCCCTACAACAGTGTGAACTGTGGAAAAAGCATTGGGAGAAAAGGTAATTCAACTTCTCATAAAAAGATCCATAAATGTGTGGAATGTGGGAAAAGGTTCAGCCTGAAGAGTTCCCTTACTTCCCATAAAAGGACACATGCTGCAGAAAAACACTTTAAATGCACAGAATGTGGGAAGAGCTTTCAAAGTAGTAGTTCCCTGATGTGCCATAGAAGGATGCACCCATGGGAAAAACCTCATAAATGTGTGGATTGTGGGAAAAGGTTCAGGAAGGAGTGTCATCTTATTTCTCATAAAAGAGTCCACACAGGAGAAAAACCCTTTAAATGCACGGAGTGTGGGAAGAGCTTCAGGACAAATGATCTTAGTCGTCACAAACGGATCCACACAGGAGAAAAACCCTATGAATGCACAGTGTGTGGAAAGAGCTTTCAAAGTAGTAGTTACCTGATGTGCCATAGGAGGGTCCATTCAAAAGAAAAGCCTTACAAATGTGTGGATTGTGGGAAAAGTTTCAGTATGAGCAGTTCCCTTACATCCCATAAAAGGGTCCACACAGGAGAAAAACCCTATAAATGCACGGAGTGTGGGAAGAGCTTCAGGAGAAACAGTGGTCTTAATTGTCATAAACGGATCCATACAGGGGAAAAACCCTATAAATGCCTAGACTGTGGGAAGAGCTTCAGCCAAAGCGGACCTCTTGTTTCCCATAAACGGATCCACACAGGAGAAAAACCCTATGAATGCACAGAGTGTGGGAAAAGGTTCAGAATGCAGGCTTTCCTTACGTTCCATAAAAGGACCCACACAGGAGAAAAACCCTTTAAATGCATGGAGTGTGGGAAGAGCTTCAGGGAAAAGACGGCTCTTAATCGTCATAAACGGATCCATACAGGGGAAAAACCCTATAAATGCCTAGACTGTGGGAAGGGCTTCCGCCAAAGCGGAGGCCTTGTTTCCCATAAACGGGTCCACACAGGAGAAAAACCCTATAAATGTATGCAGTGTGGGAAGAGTTTCACTGTAAAGTGTGCTCTTACTTATCATAAACGGAAGCACACAGGAGAAAAACCCTATGAATGCAAACAGTGTGGAAAAAACTTTGGATATAGTAGTTCCCTGATGTTACATAAAAGGATGCATTCAAGGGAAAAACCTTATAAATGTGTGGATTGTGGAAAAGGGTTCCGTGGAAAGTCTTCTCTTATGTCCCATAAAAGTGTGCATACTGGAGAAAAACCCTTTAAATGCACAGAATGTGGGAAGAGCTTCAGACGTAGTAGATCCCTAAGGTTCCATAGAAGGATCCACTCGGGGGAAAAACCTTATAAATGTGAGACTTGTGGACAAAGGTTCACTACAACGTGTTCACTTAATTTCCATAAAAAGGTACATACAGGAGAAAAACCCCATAAATGCACGGAGTGTGGTAGGAGCTTCAAGGAAAAGAGTTATCTTAATATTCATAAAGTGATCCACACTGGAGAAAAACCCTATAAATGCCTAGACTGTGGGAAGGGCTTCAGCCAAAGCAGTACCCTTGTTTCCCATAAACGGATCCACACAGGAGAAAAACCCCATGAGTGCACAGAGTGTGGAAAGAGCTTTAGTGCCAAGGGTGCTCTTAATTACCATAAACGGATCCACACAGGAGAAAAACCCTATGAATGCACAGAGTGTGGAAAGAGCTTCAGTGTGAAGTGTTCCCTTACTTCTCATAAATGTACCCACACAGGAGAAAAACCCTATAAATGCCTAGACTGTGGGAAGTGCTATAGAAGGAACAGTAACCTGAATCTCCATAAACAAATCCACACTGGAGAGAAACCCTATAAATGTATGGAGTGTGGGAAGAGCTTCCTCCGAAGCAGTGAACTTAATTCTCATAACAGGACACATACAGGAGAAAAACCTTACAAGTGCACTGAGTGTGGAAAGACCTTCGCTGCCAGTAGGTCTTTGACTTTCCATAAAAGGACCCACACAGGAGAAACCCTATAAATGAATGGAATGTGGAAAAAGCTTCAGATTTAACTGTAACCTTCTTTTCCATAAGAGGATCCACAACAGAGGAAAATAGAAATGTACGGAATGCGGAAGGGTTTTTTGTGAAAACAGAATGCTTCTCAAAAAAGAATCCACAGTGGGCAGAAAAGTATCCTGAGGACATCAATCAACTTACTTCTCTTTAGGATAAACAGAAATTGAATGGACAAAGATAGACCTTCAGATAATCAAGAAAGTTAAATATTTGGGTGTATACTTAAGAGCAAGATGTGCAATAATTAAAGAAATATGTTTAAAAGATTATTGGACTTGGAGAACTGTCATCAAAGTTCAGGGAGTGGGACAAAAAACGTAATTATTGGGTTGAAGAAGATAAAAGACGGAGAGTAAGGAAAAAGTGGTTAATAGCGAATGAAAACGAGGGTGGATGGGGAATTCCCTGTTTGGAGCTGTATAGAGAACCATTTCAAATTGAATAATTAGTGGAGCTGCAATTATTTGAAAATAAATGGCTGAAATTGGAAAAAGAGATGAATGGGGTGAAGAATAGATAATCAATTTTTACAAAGTGAAATAAGAGTGATCTAGATAAATTAATAGGTCCCCTGAAAGGGACTATGGAAATTTGGGGAAAATGGCAGGGGAAAATAGGATTATATAAATCATTGCATGGACGCAAAACTTTGGATATACAATAAATCTTGCAGAATGGGATAAAATATTCACGATTAATTATAAATTGACACCCGCGGTATCGTACAAAGAAAACCTATATAAAATGATCTACAGATGGCACCTTCCACCAGCCAGGCTTTCAAAAATGAACCCAAACATATCTCTATGCTGGAAATGCAAGAAGAACCAAGGAACGTACTATCATTTATGGTGGACCTGTACATACGCCAAAAAACGTTGGACAGAAATTAAAAGAATAATAGACCAAGTCATACCGATAAAGATCACAATTAAACGAGAACTGTTCCTTTTAGGCATTTTTAGACAGAAATTAAATAAAGAAAACAAATACCTTATTATCCAAATATTGACTGCCGCCAGACTAACATACACCCAACAATGGAAGAAAGAAGATATCCCGACAATTTAAACTATTATCAGTAAAATCATGGAATGTGCAGAACTATCTAAATTAACAATGGAAATACAAAACAAAAATGATTCTGAGTTCTACAAGGCCTGGGAGAAGTGGTACAGATCTAATCTTAAAATCAATAAAACAGAAACCAATTGAAAATTCCTTATCTTACACCAAAAGAAAAATATATACAACAAACATACCAACGAAAACCAAAACGCATGCTCTGTCTGTTTAATCCAACCGATATAACAACATAACTCACAAGTATCTTTAATACACAAACCCAACAAATATAATCAAAACTAAGTTATCAAAATACATACGCTTGCTGTTTTGCAGGTACTATCCCCCTTCCCTTACCCCATCCAAAACTTCTATCTTATCTATCTCTTAACACATATATCAAAGCACTACTTTATCTTTAAATTAACCTGTTTAATAGATATGAGATTATGTAATTACGAATATGCAATACAATATAAATGTAGATAAATGCTTAAAATGAATATATAACAATCTATATATGTTCTGTAAAAAGTTTTCCTGTTTTGCACCCCTCCTATTCTTTTTGTATCCCCATTCCCCTCCCCCATTGTCAATAAATTCATAAAGTATATTTAAAAAGAAAAAAAAAGAAACACCCCCAATTTGGTGGTGGGGTGTGAATGGTTGGTGGTGGGCATTGATCGCCGAGCATTTGTTTTATGTTGTGCGTGAGTTTTATATTCTATTTCTTAAAATTAATTTTAAAAATCTTTTTTAAAAAACAGAGAACCGTGTAGTAATTATGGACATGGAGACATGATTTTCGGAGCAAAAGTCTCCAAGCTAAGAAGAGATTTATCTGGGTTGAGAAGAAACCTCTTTGTTCAGGAGCTTTGTTCTCTCCTCTCAGTCAGGTTGTGTTTATTCTCATAGCAAACTTAGGCATTTTCTTTCAACATCCAATTGGGTGCTCTGGGGTGGAGCTCCATTTTCGCTGCCCCACTGCGTACTCCACCCCCCGTCCGGGCAGCAGCCCACCCCTGCTCCAAAGGTAGCTAACTATTAACAAGTTACTATCTAAAGAAACCTCTGAATCATACAGACATGTCAAACATATAAGTGAGCGCCTGGTTGCTAGTTTAATCTTTTCCGTACATAGGACAGAGCTAAGTAAATTAAGCATGATGTTCCGTCAATATTAACCAAGACAGGCATTCCACATCGTTGGCAATGATTGATAACAACCTACAGAACTGGAAAACCTTGCAACTGTCAATGAGGTGTAACAAACAATCAAATAAATATTTTTGCCCGCTTCAGGCTCTAAGAAAATATCTGGAGACTAAGAAGGGCAAAAAATGGGGCCCACCAAAGTCAGAAATGGGCAATTTCCAGCCTCTGGAGGACCTCCAGGTGGGTGGGTGGGGGAGGTCATTTTCCTCCTCCCCAGGCTCCAGGAAAGCCTCTGCAGCCCTGAGGTGGCAAAAAACAAGCCTACTGGGCTCACCAAAGTCAGGAAATGAGCCATTTCCGGCCTCTAGGGGGCCTCTGGGAAGCTGATTTCCCACTGTTCAGGCTCTAAGAAAGCATCTGGAGCCTAGGGAGGGCAAAAAAGGTTTTTCTTCAAAGATTGCAGAAGAGCCTAATGCCAGGAATGACTGAGGGCAAAAGAAGAAGGAGACGCCAGAGAATGAGATGAAGTCACTGAATCCCCAGTTGGTGTGAGCTGAAAATGGACTCCAGAGGATGGCAGAAGACTGGAAGGTCTGGAGGAATGTTGTCCATGGGTCAGCATGACTTCGTGACTATAACAACCCCTGTGGGAACCTCTTTTCCCAGTTATCTGCCTGAGGGAATTGCACTGAGGGGAGGAGCCAAAGTGAAGGGGAGGAGTCACACACGCTCCCACCTCACTCATGTCTCACCTGGGGTGTCCCAGTCAACTCCTCCCCTAGCATCATCAATGATCCCTCCCACTCCCCCATCCTTACTGTGGGTCCTCCTTCCCCCTTTAGCTTTCAGGGTTCCCTGCCAACGTCCTTACCAGTAGGAGTAGCAACAACCAGTTGGAATCCATGGAGACTTCCCCCAGGAAGGGGAGAAATGAATTGGGGGCAGGGGGCTTGCAGGGCCACCGATAGGCCGGTACTACTGTTACTGGCGTCACGGGCCCGGTCAAATTGAAAAATTGGGGGGGGGGGCGATTTTGGCTCGCCATCGTGTGCCAGCCCCCTGGCGCCCGCAACGGTCATTGTGCCCAGAACCGTTCCCTGTAGCTGCGCACGCCTTCGCCAGTGCACCCCAAAATGCCCCCCCAACGCACCCTTTTCCAAGGGCACGCACGAAGCCGCGGCCACCCCCCCGTGCCTCTAGCCCCCTCGCGCCCCTGACTACTCGCCGCTGCCCACCGTCCACCTGCCCGATCCGCCTCTCTCCGCTGCAAGAGAGGTGGGGCAGGCGTTTTCACAGTGGGGGCCGGCAAAGGCAATTTTCAATGTCAGGCGCGCGCTCTCCCCATCCCCCTGCCAGCCCGCCTGGAACATTCAAAGTAAGAGCAAAGGTTTTTTTTACTTTGAATGTTCCGGGTGGGCTGGCAGGGGGGTGGGGAGAGCGCGCGCCGGCCCACATCCCCGACATTGAAAATCACTTTCGCCAGCCTCCGGAGAACGAGAGAGAGTGAGAGTGACAGAGCAAGAGAGAGAGAGAGAGAGAGAGAAAGGGGGAGAGAGAGATAGCAAGAGAGAGAGAACGAGTGAGAGAGAGAGAGAAATAAAACAAGAGAGAAAGAGAGGGGGAGAGAAATAGATAGCAAGAGAGAGAACGAGAGAGAAAGAGTGAGAAAGAAAACGAGAGAGAGAAAGCAAGAGAGAGAAAGAAAACAAGAGAGGGAAAGAAAAAGAAAACAAGAGGGAAAGAAAAAGAGAGCAAGAGGGAGAGAGAAAGAAAGAGATGAGAGAGGAAGAAAGCAAGATAGAGAAAGAGAGAAAGGAAGGAAGAAAGATGAGAGGAAGGAAGAGTGAGAGAGGAAGAAAGCTAAAGAAAGAAAGAAAGATGAGAGACAAAGGAAGAAAGTGAGGAAGAAAGCAAGAAAGAGAAAGAAAGAGACAAGAGTGGAAGGAAGAGAGGGAGAGAAATGATATAAAAAAGGGGAGAAAAAAAGAAATGAGAAAATGATTGAGGCAGAGAATGACAGGAAAGAGAGAGAAACAGAAAGTGACTCTTGATTTAAAGCATATAATAAAAGCACTTAAATAATAACAGAGAAAAACCCCCAGCCCTCACCTGTTTTTATTAATAGTTTTGCTGGTTGTTTTAGTTTTAATAGTAATGGATTTTGGTTTTTTAAAATTATTAATTTCTTTTAATAAAAAAGAAGGGATTTATTTATTTATTTATTTCTATGCCGCCCAGTCCCAAGTTTTTCCTTATTTCCAGATTGCATTTCTTCTTGGTGAGGTTCCGCCCATTGCTTCTTGTACTACCTTCAGGTGGCATGGAGAATAAATAGATGCCATCTGCTCTGTGGCAGCCCTTTAAGGATTGGGAAACTACTCTTATATTCCCCCTCAGTTTTCTATTTGTTGAGCTAAACATACTCATTCTCTTAGCCCTTGGTCATAGGATTTAGCCTCTAGGCCAGGGGTGTCAAACTCAATTTCATTGAGGGCCACATCAGGGCTGTGTTTGACCTCAGAGGGCCGGGGGAGGGCTTGCCCAGGGTGTGTGGCCATGGTGGCATGGCACGGAATCTGGGGGTCAGTAGTTTTAAAATGGCGGTGGGGGTAGACACTTAGGATGTATGGGGCCCCAAAATTCCTGATGGCAGCCCTGGGGGCTTGACAGGGGTTCCTAGACTTTGGCTTCCAAGGAATAAGTGGAACCAATGGGAATCCAACTTTCCGTTGAGTCCTCGGTTTCTGGAATCCAAAAGCCTTTGGAGCAGAAACAGAAAAGGGGAAGGGGCTATGCAGATTGTGTGCAGCATAACTGGAGAGCACCTTTATGTGTTCACCTGTGACTGAGCTGCCCCAAAGGGGACACAGGTGGGCCCTGAGCGAAGAAATGTCTAGGCTAGGGGATACAACGACTGCTGGCTGGGGAATTCTGGGAGTTGAAGTCCAAATATCTTCAAGCTGCCAAGGTTGGGAAACACTGACCTAGATAACCAATTTTTTTCTAATTAAATTCAACATTTACTTCCTTTTGACAATGTTAACTCATTATGCTTATCATCTAGATAGATTAGATAGATAGATGATAGATAGATAGATGATAGATAGATAGATAGGATAGATAGATAGAAAGGTAGGTAGGTAGGTAGGTAGATAGATAGGAAGGTAGGTGGGTGGGTGGGTGGACAGACAGACAGACAGAAAGACAGACAGACAGACAGACAGACAGACAGATAGATAGATAGATAGATAGATAGATAGATAGATAGAAAGGTAGATAGATAGATAGATAGGTAGATAGATAGAAAGGTAGGTAGGTAGATGGATGGATAGAAAGGTAGATAGATAGATGATAGATAGATAGATAGATAGATAGATGATAGATAGATAGATAGATAGATAGATAGATAGATAGATAGATAGATAGATAGATATAGATAGATAGATAGAATGCAATACTGCAGGCTATTTCTGCTGATCACCAGCTGTCAGCAGTTTGGCAGTTCCAGTCTCATCCATCCTTCCATGGTGGGTAAAATGAGGAGCCAGATTGTTGGGGCCAATACGTTGAAGGTGAAAATGTTTCACTTCTCATCCAAGCAGCTTCTTCAGCTCTGACCGGATGAGGGTCTACAACACAGTCCGTGCAGCCGTTCCAAGAAGGTTCCACACCCATTCGCCCTACCCGTGTGACCCTATGGACCCAGAAAATCCTCCAATTGACTTCAAGGATGCAAAGGAGCTGCTGTCTGGAAGAAGGATCAATCCTTCCGTTCCCCACCATCCAGTTAGAGCTGAAGAAACGTCTTGGAGAAGATGCGAAACGTCTTGAAAAAAAAAAGTCCAGTGGTTTCCACTTAGAAACATAGAAGATAGACGTCAGAAAAAGACCTCCTGGTCCATCTAGTCTGCCCTTATGCTATTTCTTGTATTTTATCTTAGGATGGATCTATCTTTATCCCAGGCATGTTCAAATTCGGTTACTATGGATTAACCGACCACGTCTGCTGGAGGTTTGTTCCAAGCATCTACTACTGTTGAAAAAACATCTTAGAGACTCCTTGTTCTGTGTGTGTGTGTGTGAGAGAGATAGAGTGTGAGAGAGACACAGACAGACAGAGAAAGAGACAGAGAAAGAGAGAGGGAGAGAATTTTTTATTTACTTATATTTATTTATTTATTTTGTCCAATACACAATGAGGGTTTTAGTGGGTATATATCTATATACACATAGTATGAATTGAAAGGCTCTAAAAAGGATGGAACCGGCATTTGATCTCCACCTGGGTCCCCCCACATCCCCCTTGCCCAGTTCGGTTTTCATGGCTGGTCCAGCTGCGGCCAGAGCCTCCAAAGCTGCCTCCGCGGTTGCGATTTCACCCCAGGTGCCACAAGGGGGCGATCTCTGGTCTGGCAACAGACGAGGCCACTGCGCATGCTCCCATCAGTCAGTTGTAGAACAGTTCCGGCTAAAGAGTTGCTCCTTGGGGATCTGTTGAGGGGGCGGGCAAGAGGAAGTCACGTCACTCGGATCCTCCCCAGGGGACGGAAGGAGATTCCTGAGGGAGCGGGAAACCCGCCTCATAACTGCTTTTAGCTGTGCGTGGAGGGAGATCCAACAATGAGGCAGGTGGGAGGAGGGGAGGAAGAATAAAGGGATCCCTTGTTCACATCTCCATTCAGATTCAAGATTCCCAGGAGGATCTGTGGAGATCCAGCGGAGACCAGGTGAAAGCTGGGAGATCCCTTCTGAGCCTGGGAGACCCGAGGAGAAGCAGGAAGAGATCCAGGTGACAGAAGCTTCTTTTTTGGGGGGAATACAAAGAGATCTTCTTCACGTGCTTCAATATCCCCATTTCTCCCTCATGGAGTTTTGGGGATTAAAAATCCGAGTAGATAATTCGCACAATGGCTCCCATGTCCTTCCACAGAGTTTCTCATTGGAAGCCATTCTCCCCTTGGGCCTCATTGATCGCCACTGTTGGAGATAAGGTGTTTTTTGCTTATATCCGGGTTTCCCAACCTTGGCCACTTGAAGGTCTCTGCATTCGCTGGCTGGGGAATTCTGGGAGTTGAAGTTCAGATACCTTCCACCTGGGTCCCCCCAGATCCCCCTTGCCCACGGGCTTCTATTTCATGTTCTGAGTTGGTTTTAGGAATGGGGAGAAATTGGGTGGACCTCACAAATCTTTCTCCTGATCTCTCTTTCGGAGGGATCCCTAAGGATAAAAAAATCAAGGTCACGATCCCTCACTAGGGAAGGGAAGGCTCTTCCACCGGATTGGAGGTTTTCTAGGAAGATTCTAGTTGTTGTTGTTATTATTATTATTATTATTATTATTTATTAGATTGGTATGCCGCCCCTCTCCGCAGACTCAGGGTGGCTCACAGCAATAATAAAAACAATCTAATAATTAAAAGTCACTAAAACCCCCTTATTAAAAAGCAAAACATACACACAAACATACCATGCGAGGATTTACAGTCATTAGTCATCCTTAATTCTCTGTGTCTTCTCCTATATTAGTCAATGGACTTAATAGAAAGTGACTCTACAAGAAAGACAGAACTCCCTCTTCAAGATAGAAGACTTAAGGCGCACAAAGGAATTCCCTCCCTTCAGAGCAAACCTATGGTTTGCCTTTCCCAGAAGACCAACTTGTTTGTTTATTTAGAAACATAGAAGATCGATGGCAGAAAAAGACCTCATGGTCCATCTAGTCTGCCCTTATGTTATTTCCTGTATTTTATCTTAGGATGGGTCTGTGTTTATCCCAGGCAAGATTAAATTCGCTGCTCTGAGTCTACTGAGAGGGGGCGGCATACAAATAAATAAATAAATAAATAAAATTCAGTTGCTGTGGATTTACCAACCACGTCTGCTGGACGTTTGCTCGAAGCATCTACTCCCCTTTCAGTAAAGTAATATTTTCTCACGTTGCTTTTTTAAAAAAAAAATATTATTTGTGACATTTCTATGCCCCCTCCCCCGAATTCCAATAGGACTTTGGGCGGCTCTTGTAGGGGCCACCTTGAGTTGCAGTCTGTCTCCTCCTGCATCATGAGAGATTTCCCATTGTTTTTGGTCTTCCTTAAGAGATCATTTTGAGTAAATCCCTACACATTGCAGGCATGTTTTCTGGGTGGCTAGAATATCATTAATTTCTCTGGTTTCAAACCGCAGAGAGAAGGGGGAGAATTTACAGTGATTGAGCAAAGGCTTTGGCTGCCAAGGGTATGAATTTCCATGTGTGGTTCCAATAGGTGAGGAGAACCATCTAACTGAGGTTTGGTCTTCAGTATGTGGTGGGTTCTTCTCCTTTTATTCTTCTCTCCCACGATGGAGCCTATGAAAGGCAGATTGTAGAAGAAGAGGCAAAAATGGAGGTTTTCCTGGGCAGGACAGGAGGGAATCTTATGCCGTGTCTTTAAACTAGAAAAGATGAAGTTGAACCTTTTCCTGTTTCCATCCTGTCTCTCTCCTTCCCAGGGGACAAAATGGAGTCACCGGTGTTCACTGAATCATCTTTTATTGGTGGAGCTGAAAACACTGCTGGATTCCTGACTCAGGTAAGAAGGAAGAGATTAGCAATTTATATGGGGGAGCAGCAGGAGGCCTCTAGATTCCTTTGGGGACTCAGCATATGATCCTGCTATTCCTGAGCAAAGCACAAAAGGAAAACAGAAATTTAAATTTACACTCAGTTAAACTCTCAACAAAGGTTTAAAGATCTATGGAATCCCTTAGTGGCTATTTAATTCTCCAAAAAACGCCACAGGGCAATTCACATTGTTTGTCCCAAGAAAAGCAGGCAGGACACATGAAAAGTTAGGGTAAAATTCCTTTGTTGCAAATTTAGTCTTCTTTTTGTATTGGGGAAAAGGATAAAATCAGGAGAAGCAGAAATTGCTTTCTGCATTATCTACATCTTAATGCCTGGAAACGCCTCCGTAGTAGTTTCATAAATGTTCAAGAATGGGTGTGTTTTTTTTCAATTTAATCTGTATTAATTTATTGCAGTATAAAACAGAAAGAAAAAAAAACAGGGAAAAGTAAGGAAGGGGGAAAGAGCAGGTACAGAGTAATGGGAGGGGAAAAAAGAAAAAAAAATCTACTTCCAACTCTTTGGTACAGTTGAAGGTAACAACATTACAACCCCAACTTTTGGTTTTTACACAACAGTAAATACAAGCCATTTCTATCACAATAAACCTGTCTAGTTTACAAAAATGGAAT
The DNA here is from genome assembly GCF_031021105.1 of Erythrolamprus reginae. NCBI lineage: Eukaryota > Metazoa > Chordata > Lepidosauria > Squamata > Dipsadidae > Erythrolamprus > Erythrolamprus reginae. The sequence goes on from NC_091951.1 coordinate 3,961,736, forward strand.
CAAAATTTTTTCTCATTGCAAACAGAAAATATGCAATTTTATTTATTTATTTTATTTATTTATGTATGTATGTATTTATTTATGTATTTATTTATTTATTTATGGATGGATGGATTGATTGATTGGATTTGTATGCCGCCCCTCTCCGGAGACTCAATTTCAAGCTAGAGACAAATTAAATATACAGTAATCAATGTTAAGCTAGAGACAAATTAAATATACAGTAATCTCTTATTTGCATAAAATAATTATTTTACTCCCTCAGCGTCTCCTTACTGTGGGAATAATATTCATTCTCATGTTTTCAAATCTAGTCCATAATATTTTATCAAATTTAGAATATTGTTCAGCATTACTTAAAGAACCGCCAGACCTGTGTAGGCATACTCATTTTAAAAATACAAAACTAACTTAAATCTTTCTAACAGTATATACTTTTTTTAAAAAAAAAATCCATCCAAATTAATTAAGCAATATTTAAATCACTCCCTCCAACTTTTCTTCAGAGAATATAATCTTTTTCTTCTGGAAAGGATGTATCAAATCTCCTTTCCTAAAAAGAAGCAAAAGAGAGAAAAACAACAGAGAGAGAGATGGGGGGAGAGAGGGAAAGAGAAATGAACGAGCTGGAGGGGGAAAATAAGAGATAGGAAAAAGAGGGAAACAAATGAGAGAATTGAAATATTCATGAGTGTGAGCAAAGCTGATAGTTCAAAGTACCACTAAGACAATTTGGTTACTTTGTCAGATAGAAATCCCACAGAAACTCTGTTAAACATGATCAAATGTTGGGACAACTGGTAGATGGGGTTGATATTCCTGGAGGCGTCTTGTAATATGGCAAATGATTTAGCTTTACTAGATAAATGGTCAAAGCAATGGAAACTGCAGTTTAATGTTTCCAAATGTCAAATAATGCACTTGGGCAAAATGAATCCTCAATTTGAGTATTGTCTTGGCATTTCTGTGCTAGCAAAAACTTCAGAAGAGAAGGGTTTAGGGGTAGTGATTTCTGACAGTCTCAAAATGGTGCAGTCAAACGGTAGGGAAAGCAAGTAGAATGCTTGGCTGCATAGCCAGAGGTATAACAAGTAGGAAGAGGGAGACAGTGATCCCGCTGTATAGAGCGCTGGTGAGACCACATTTGGAATACTGTGTTCAGTTCTGGAGACCTCATCTACAAAAAGATATTGATAAAATTGAACGGGTCCAAAGACGGGCGACAAAAATGGTGGAAGGTCTCTGAGGGCGGGGGGGGGGGGGCAAAACTTTCACTCCGTCTTGTTGGGGTTGAGTCTGAGCCTATTAACGCCCATCCAAACCTTCACAGCCTCCAGACACTGGCACATTACCTCCACTGCTTTACGGAGTTGACACAGCGTGGAGATGTAGAGCTGAGTATCATCAGCATACCAATGATAATTCCCCCTGTGCCGTCGGATGATCTCACTCAGCGGTTTCATGTAGATATTAAACAGTAGGGGCGAGAGGACCGACCCCTGAGGAACCCCACAAGAGAGGGACCTAGGAGTCCACCACTGGCCTCCTGCCAACACTGACTGCGACTCACTGCAGAGGTGTAGGAGGTGAACCACTGTAAAATGGAGCCTCGAACTCCCAACCCCTCTAGCCGGTGCAGAAGGATACCATTAAGAGGTCAAGAAGCACCAGGATAGAGGAGTGAACCCTATCCTGGGCCTGCCAGAGATCATCCCTCAGTGCGACTAAACAGTTTCAGTGCTGGAGCCGGGCCAGAACCTAGACTGCCAAGGGTCCAGATAATGTGTTGAGTCCACCTAGAGAAATGTCCAATCAAGAATTTTTACTTTGGCTTTTAGTCCCAAAGGTGCTTTTTTCAAGAGGCAACTGGACATTCTACTTGTCTTTCGCAAATTACTTAAGACCCACCTGTATCGCCAGGCATGGGGGAACTGAGACACCTCCCCCAGGCTTTTAGATTTTATGTATGGTATGTGTGTGTTGCATGGTTTTTTAAATGATGGGGTCTTTAACTGTCTTTTAATATTAGATTTGTTTTCCATTGTAACATTGTTATTATTGTTGTTGTGAGCTGCCCCGAGTCTTCGGAGAGGGGCGGCATACAAATCTAATAAATTATTATTAATTATTATTACTATTATTATTACTATTCTATTGTTACTATACTATTGTTGAAGAAACTTCTTGGATGAGAAGTGAAACATCTTCAAAGAAAAACCATAAAGCCCAGTTGCCTTTTGAAAAAGCCCCTTTGGGACAACCATGACTGTGGATGACTGAGAATCCTCATAGACATTTGTGCTTTTAGGATTTGCAGATTGTAGGAGATCTTGCAAATTCTACCGAGTCTGCTTACAACCCACCTTCCTTCTTTAGGGTCCTGTGTCCTTTGGGGAGGTGGCCATCCATTTCAACAATGAAGAGTGGTTGCTGCTTGATCCCAGCCAGAAAGCCCTGTATGAAGAAGTCATGATGGAAACATCTGGGATGGTGGCTTCCTTAGGTAAGGGTTCCTTTGGAGCAGGAGTCCCCAAACCTTTTACACAGGGGGCCAGTTCACTGTCCCTCAGACTGTTGGAGGGCCGGACTATAAAAAAAACCCTATGAACAAATCCCTATGCAGACTGCACATACCTTATTTAAAGTAAAAAACAAAGTAATTTATAATAAAGTAATTTATACTTCTTTATTGAATCAACAAACTCCCTCTATTTCCCCTTCCTTCCTTCCTTCCCTCCCTCCTTCCTCTCCACTTCTCTCTTCCCTCTCCCTTTTTTTCCTTCTCTCATATTGAGTCTAAGGAGAAGGGCGGCCTAAAAATCGAATAAATAAATAAATTTCCCTCTCCCTCGTTCTTTCCCTCCATCATTTTCTCATTTCTCTCTCTCTCACTCACTCCATCTCTCCCTCTTCCTTTCTCTTTCTCTCTCCCTCTTTCTTTGCCTCTGTCCCTTTCTCTCTTTCTCTCACTCTTTCTCTTTCCCTCTTTGTATCTCTTTCTCTCCCTCTTTCTTTCTCTCTTTCTTTCTTTCTCTCTTTCTTTCTCCCTTTCTATCTCTCCTCTTCCTTTCTCTCTCCCTCTTTCTCTTTCTCCCTTTCTATCTCTCTCTACTTCTCTTTCACCCCCCTTTCTCTCTCTCCCTCCCTCCCTCCCTCTCCCTCTCCACTTCTCTTTCCCTTTTCTTTCTTTCCGTCCACTTCTCTCTCTCTCTCTCCTCCGGCGGGCACCGCCTCTACTCCCTCCCCTTGGCTCTGCCCCCACGGCAGTTGCCATTGGTGCAGCGACAGCGGTGGCTCCTCTTGGACCAGCCCCAACAGCGGGTGCGGCTTTCCACGCAACTCCAGCCTTCCCCCGCCCCAACTGGTACGGCCACCTCGCCGCTGACACAGATGGCGGAGACTGCCCTGTCCCCCTTCAGGGCCTCTGACAGCCCTTCCCGACAGAGGTGCTGCATCTGTCTCCCCATCAGCTCCCGCCACCGCCGCACAGCTCTGCTTACCCAAAGCCTGGCGTTAACGCTTGAGAGCGGGCTTGGGGCTCTCGGCATCAATGGCTGCCATGGCGCTTTCCTGCGCTGCTTTCCTGGGCATCCGCCGTGACAACAATGGCGCCGTGACGGTCGTTCATGCCGAGAGCCCCAAGCCCACTCTCAAACGTCAACGCCAGGCTTCGGGTAAGCAGAGCTGCTGGGTGGCAGCGGGAGCCAGCGCGGAGGCATACGCGGCGCCTCTGCCGGGAAGGGCTATCAAAGAGGCCCTGAAGGGAGACAGGGCGGTTCCCGCAGCCTGTGTCAGTGGCGAGGTGTGCTTGCCTTGTGCTGCGGGGGGGGGGGGGAGGCAGTGGAGGTCAGGGTTTGCAAACGGCTTCCCCCACACACACTTAGCCACGGCGCACTTAGCTGTGACTTTTAGTTAAAAGACCTCAGCGGGCCACATCCATCCCGTGAGCCGTAGTTTGATTTCATCTCTTCTTTTTTCCTCTTACATTAATTGTAATCCCTCTTCATGGTCTTCTAAGTAGCACAGTTTCATTTAGAAGAAAGAAATTACTGTGGTAACCAGCAAGGGTTGATGTTCACAGCCTTGTTGTCGTCCTTCGACCCTGGGTCATTACTGCAGTTATTGGGAAGGTTTTCAGGGAATGGGTGGTTATGCCTGTTGCAGTTTATGTTTATTTAGATTTGTATGCCGCCCCTCTCCGCAGACTCGGGGCGGCTCACAACAAAGTGCAAAAAATACAATTTATAACAAATCTAAATTTCTACTAAAAACATTTAAAAACCCCATTTCTAAACACACATACATACACACATACCATTCATAAATTGTATATGCCCGGGGGAGATGTCTCAGTTCCCCCATGCCTGGCGACACAGGTGGGTCTTAAGGAGCTTGCGAAAGGCAAGGAGAGTAGGGGCAGTTCTAATCTCCGGGGGGAGTTGGTTCCAGAGGGTCGGGGCCGCCACAGAGAAGGCTCTTCCCCTGGGGCCCGCCAACCGACATTGTTTAGTTGACGGGACTCGGAGAAGGCCCACTCTGTGGGACCTAATTGGTCGCTGGGATTCGTGCGGCAGCTGTCCTACTCTGCAAGAGATTTTCTCTTGCTTTGTGTTGCAATGACATATGTTGTCTTATTTAATGCAGGTTGTATGGGTCATAGTTGAAACAATATGTGTGCCACCTCCTGGTCTCAAGACATGTTTTTGCTTTAAATTTTTAACTGCCAAGAATGAGGTTTAGATGAGAAACCATGCTAGTCTTTTATGTTTGTTAGTTTGTTTATTTATTGATTTGATTTGATTTGTATGCCGCCCCTCTCCAAAGACTCGGAGCGGCTCACAACAATAAAACAGTACAAATACAATTGATTAAAACAATTTAAAAACCCTTAATATAAAAAGCAATCATGCATCTCATATAAACCATACATAAAACAGAAACGGCCAAGGGGAATCAATTTCCCCATGCCTGACGACAGAGGTGGGTTTTAAGGAGTTTATGAAAGGCAAGGAGGGTGGGGGCAATTCTAAACTCCGGGGGGAGTTGATTCCAGAGGGTCGGGGCCGCCACAGAAAAGGTTCTTCCCCTGGGTCCCACCAGAAGACATTGTTTCGTCGACAGGACCCGGAGAAGGCCAATTCTGTGGGACCTAACCAGTCGCTGGGATTTGTGCGGCAGAAGGAGGTCCCGGAGATATTCTGGTCAGATGCCATGAAGGGCTTTATAGGTCATAACCAACACTTTGAATTGTGACCGGAAACTGATCGGCAACCAATGCAGACTGGGGAGTGTTGGTGTAACATGGGCATACTTAGGGAAGCCCATAATTGCTCCCGCAGCTGCATTCTGCACGATATGAAGTTTCCGAACAATCTTCAAAGGTAGCCCCATGTAGAGAGCGTTACAATAGTTGAACCTCGAGGTGATGAGGGCATGAGTGACTGTGAGCAGTGACGTCCGGTCCAAATAGGGCCGCAACTGGTGCACCAGATGAACCTGGGCAAACGCCCCCCTTGCCACAGCTGAAAGATGGTTCTCTAATGTGAGCTGTGGATCGAGGGGGACGCCCAAGTTGCGGACCCTCTCTGAGGGGGTCAATAATTCCCCCCCAGGGTGATGGACGGACAGATGGAATTGTCCTTGGGAGGCAAGACCCATGGCTAATGTTCCCTCTAATTTTTTTTCTGTGTGGGCGGAACAGTATAGTGTCTGAGCAGCAGTCCCTTTGGGACTGGGCGGCATAGAAGTATAAATAAATAAATAAATAAACAAACAAAGAAGAAAAAAATCCCCTTCTTTTTTATTAAAAGAAATTAATAATAAAACAAAACCAAAATCTATTACTATGATTACTATCTTCTCCTCTTTTTCCATCTGTCTCCTCCCCCGTTGTGTGTGTGGTGTGTGTGTGAACTCTTGAACAATTTCCAATAACAGGTGAGCTATTGGAAATGGTTCAAGAGTTCACACACACACATACACACACAAATGGCTGGTTTTTTTTCCTCTGTTATTATTTGGGTGCTTTTTACCATATGCTTTAAATCAAGAGTCATTTCTCTTTCTTTCTCTTTCTCTCTCCCCCTCTTGCTCTCTCTCTCTTTTTCTCACTTTCTCTCCCTCCCTTTCTATCTCTCTCCCACTCTTGCTCTCTCTCTCTCTTTCTCTCTCTCTTGTTTTCTTTCTCTCTCACTTTCTTTCTCTCTCACTTTCTTTCTCTCTTGCTTTCTTTCTCTTCTCTCTCCCCCCTTCTCTCTCTCTCTCTCTCACTTACTTTCTCTCTCCCTCTCTCTGTCAGTGAGGGGGCTGCGAGAGCGCTTTCTCAGATCGCTGCGGGAATGCCTGCCCTGCCTCTACTGCAGCCCCCATGCTGAAAGTCCGGGACAAAAGCGCTCCCAGCGAAGGGGCTGCGAGAGGGGCGGGCATTCCCGAAGCGCACGGAGAAAACCCTCTCTTGCAGCCCCCTGGCTGGCAGCGCAGATGAGGATGAGGAGAAGCCGCAGCCACCACCGCGGGAGAAGTCGCGCCCCAAGGCAGGAGGCGGCGGAGGAGAGGGGGCGGATCGGGCGGGTGAAGGGCAGGGCTGAGAGGCCAGGGGCGCGAGGGGGCTGGAGGCACTATGGGGAGGCAGGGGCGGCTGCGGCTCCCTTTCCTTCTACTGCCGGCGCCTCCCTGCCCCCGCACCCCCCCCTTGCAGGCTGGCAGTGGGGGTGGGGAGAGCGCGCATGTGGAAAAGGGTGTGCGGGGGCATTTTGGGGCGTGCACGTGCGCATGGGCGCAGCTTACGGGGAACGCTGCCCACAGCCACTCCACCCACTTAGTTAATTTAAGTCCCCTCACTGCTTTCTACGCAGATGTCCAGCCGTAGACAAGTCTATTCCTAGAGACACCAAAGTGGAGGGTATAGATTATTCTAATTCTAATTTATTTTTCTTCCCCCGCAAGCATTTGATGTACAGAAGAAGAACAACCAAGAGCCAGGTTTAGTGCCATTGCAAATAATCCCAACAGAAATTCCTGAAGAAATATCTATAAATAAGTGGGGAAGGAAGAAACCTGAAAAGAAGCACAATTGTAGAGAAAAATCTATTCTTGACTGTGTGGAAATGGATCGTTTCCTGACCAAATGTGATTCCCAAGAAAATACGGGGAAATGTCAAAATAGAAAAAGATTCAAAGCAAACCCCAAAGTTAGTAACCATTGCAAACCTGGAAAAAGCTCCAGCCGTTATGATCTTCGTTCACGTAAAATGAACCAGGCAAGGGAGAAGCCCTACAACAGTGTGAACTGTGGAAAAAGCATTGCGAGAAAAGGTAATTTAACGTCTCATAAAAAGATCCATAAATGTGTGGATTCTGGAAAAAGGTTCAGCCTGAAGAGTTCGCTTGCTTCCCGTAAAAGGACACATACTGGAGAAAAACCCTTTAAGTGCATAAAATGTGGGAAGAGCTTCTCAACTAGTAGTTATCTGATATGCCACAAAAGGATCCATTCAGGGGAAAAACCTTATAAATGTGTGGATTGTGGGAAAAGGTTCCGTGTGAAGGGTTCCCTTATTTCCCATAAAAGGATACATACTACGGAAAAACCCTTTAAATGTATACAATGTGGGAAGAGCTTCAAAAGTATGAGTTACCTGATGAGCCATAGGAGGGTCCATTCAAGGGAAACACCTTATAAGTGTGCGGATTGTGGGAAAAGGTTCGGTATGAAGAGTTCCCTTACGTCCCATCAAAGAATCCACACGGGAGAAAAACCCTATAAATGCACGGAGTGTGGGAAGAGCTTCAGGGCAAACAGTGCCCTTAATTGTCACAAACGGATCCATACAGGGGCAAAACCCTACAAATGCCTAGACTGTGGGAAGAGCTTCCGGCAAAGCAGCAGCCTTGCTTCCCACGAACGTATCCACACAGGGGCAAAACCATATGAATGTGTGGATTGTGGGCAGAGGTTCAGTGTGAAGAGTTCGCTTACTTCCCATCAAAGGACGCATACTGGAGAAAAACCCTTTAAGTGCATAGAATGTGGGAAGAGCTTCACCACTAGTAGTTCCCTCTTGAGCCATAAAAGGATCCATTCAAGGGAAAAACCTTACAAATGTGAGGATTGTGGGCAAAGGTTCAGTAGGAAGTATTCCCTTACTTCCCATCAAAGGACACACACTGGAGAAAGACCCTATAAATGCACAGAATGTGGGAAGAGTTTCAAAAGTAGTACTTCCCTGATGTGCCATAGAAAGATCCACTCGGGGGAAAAACCTCATGAATGTGAGGATTGTGGGAAAAGGTTCACTACAAAGTGTTCCCTTACGTCCCATAAAAGGGTACATACAGAAGACAAACCCTTTAAATGCACGGAGTGCGGGAAGAGCTTCAAGGGGAAGTGTTCTCTTAATATTCATAAAGTGATCCACACAGGAGAAAAACCCTATAAATGCCTACTCTGTGGGAAGGGCTTCACCCAAAGCGGAGGCCTTGTTTCCCATAAACGGATCCACACAGGAGAAAAACCCTATGAATGCACGGAGTGCGGGAAGAGCTTCAGTGTCAAGAGTTCCCTTACTTCTCATAAACGGATCCACACAGGAGAAAAACCCTATAAATGCCTAGATTGTGGGAAGAGCTTTAGGCAAAGCTGTGAGCTTGGTTCACATAAACTTGTCCACACAGGAGAAAAACCCTATAAATGCACGGAGTGTGGAAAGAGCTATACAAGTAGCAGTTACCTGATCCTCCATAAACGGGTCCACACAGGAGAGAAACCCTATACCTGTCTGGAGTGTGGAAAGAGCTTCAGTATCAAGACTTCTCTTGCTTCTCACGAGAGGATCCACAGAGGAGAGAAACCCTATAAATGTATAGAGTGTGGGAAGAGCTTCCACCGAAGCAGTCAACTTAGTTTCCATAACAGGAAACATACAGGAGAAAAACCTTACAAGTGCGCAGAGTGTGGAAAGACCTTTGCTGCCAGTAGGTCTTTGACTTCCCATAAACGGATCCACACAGGAGAGAAACCCTATAAATGCCTTGAATGCGGGAAGAGCTACAGACATAGCGCTAACCTTTTTCTCCATAAGAGGATTCACACCAAGGGGAAATAAAAATGTACGTAATGCAGGAGGAGTTTTTGCGAAGACAATACTTCTCAAGAAAGAATCCACAGAGGGCAGATGGTGGATAAAAAGGATAAAAAAAGACAGAATATTTTAAACATGTTTTATCTGTGGTTAGGCAATAGAGGTAATAATTAGAAGTTGGAGGATTATTTCTAGGTATAAGTGAATAATAATAATATTACTATTACTATGTACAATAATTTGACCCAGGCAGTACACTGTTTACTAAGCAGTTATGTAAATAAATATTTTTTTAAATAAAAAAGCTTTCTTCCTTTTATTAATATGATCCACATACAGGATGGAAGGGAGATCCTTTATGGACTGAAGTGTCCTTAGTTTGTGTAAAAGGATCCACTATGATATGAAACCGTGTAAGGCATGGGGTGAGAAAATCAAGGCATGCGGACCAGATAGGGCCAGAAACGTGTTTGGATCCGGCTTGAGCGGCCATCCTGGAACTTAAGGCGCTGACCTGTATTATTTGGCCCAGCCCACCACATCCCAGCGGGCTCGCATGCGCATAGGTGGAGGTAGGCGGACACATACAGAGGCCGGGGCCAGGCCATCCAGGCAGACGCAGGTACACAACAAATGATATAAGGATAAGCGAGGTCTGTGCATATGTGCTCCTGCTGCTTCCTGTGCATACGCATGCTTTCTGTGAGGGTGTGGGCAGGGCCTGTGTTGTGCCTGTGCCCAGCGCCCGTTGTGCACAAGCATGACAGATGGGATGGGCAGGGTCAAAATACGTGAGCTAGACCCTTACCGTTTCCAGGGTGGCTGCACTTACTGGCCTTTCAGGTGTATTTCTGCACAGAGGGGGAGGCGTCTGGCAGCAGGGAAACCGAAACTGGTCCTCCAAGAAACAGGTACGGCGGTGACAGCATTGCCAGAGTTGGGGGTACAAGGGCTCCAAATGGCATCAAAAATTGAAAGTGTGAGGCAAAGTACAGTGATACCTCGTCTTATGAACTTCATTGGTTCCGGGATGAGGTTTGTAAGGTGAAAAGTTCGTAAGACGAAACAATGTTTCCCATAGGAATCAATGGAAAAGCGATTAATGCATGCAAGCCCAAAACTCACCCCTTTTGCCAGCCGAAGCCCGTTTTTGCGCTGCTGGGATTCCCCTGAGGCTCCCCTCCATGGAAAACCCAACTTCCGGACTTCTGTGTTTTTGTGATGCTGCAGGGGAATCCCAGCAGCGCAAAAACGGGTGCTTCGCTGGCAACGGAAGTCCAGAGGTGGGGTTTCCCAGCGATGGGAGCCTCAGCAAAATTGCAGCATTGCAAAAACACGGAAGTCCTTGAAACCCCACCTCTGGACTTCCGTGTTTTTGCAATGCTGCGATTTCGCTGAGGCTCCCCTCGCTGGGAAACCCCACCTCCGGACTTCTGTTGCCAGCAAAGCACCCGTTTTTACGCTGCTGGGATTCCCCTGTAGCATCGCAAAAACATGGAAATCCGGAGGTGGTGTTTCCCATGGAGCGGAGCCTCAGGGGAATCCCGGCAGTGCAAAAACGGGTGGTTCGCTGGCAACGGAAGTCCGGAGGCGGGGCATCCCAGTGGCTGCAGCTTGAGATTGTAAGGTGAAAATGGTTTGGAAGAAGAGGCAAAAAAATCTTAAACCCTGGATTTGTATCTCGAAAAGTTTATGACGAGGGGTTTGTATCACTGTATTCCTCAAAAGTTCCAGTTTATGAGCAGAGCCATGTTGGCACATCTGGGAGAAATCTGAATCGAAAGCTGCAGAGGTTTCACCACTGCACAAAAGGTATTGAGACTTTTTAAAAAGTTATAATAACAACACCCAAGGTGATTAAAGACCTGTGGACTAAAACATGAAGAACGAAAGAAGCAGGATTTGAAATAGGGAGAAATTTTCTAACAGTGAGAACAATTAGCCAATATAGAGTCTGCGGAGAGGGGCGGCATACAAATCTAACAAATAAATAAATAAAATAGCAGATTGCTTTCAGAAGTTGTGGGAGCTTCATCACTGAAAGCTTTCAAAAAGAGACTGGTGGCCAACTATAAGAAATGGTGTAGGGTCTCTTACTTGGGCAGAGGTGGGTTGGATTACTGTTTTTCAACCAGTGTGCCGCGGCACACTAGTGTGCCGTGAGACATGGTCAGGTGTGCCGCGAAGCTCAGAGAGAGAAAGAAAAAGAGAGAAAGAAAAAGAGAAAGAGAAAGAAAGAGAGAGCAAGAGAGAGAAAGCAAGAGAAAGAAAACGAGAGAAAGAAAAAGAGAGAGAAAGAAAGAGAAAGGGAGGGAAGGTGGGAGAAAGACAGGGAGGTAGGGAGGGAGAAAGAGAGCAAAAAAGAGGAAGGAAGAGAAAGAAAGGGATGGAGAGAGAAAAAAGAAAGGGAGAGAAAGGGAGGGAGAGAGAAATAGAGCGAAAGGGAGGAAGAGAGAATTTTTTTGTCCAAACTCCCCCCCCCCCCCCCGGTCAATGTGCCCCATGGTTTTGTAAATGTAATTATTTTTATTTTTCTCCACCAAAAAACCCCACCCATAAATAGCAAGACATAAACCTTCAATCGCACACCATACAAATCGAATAAATTATTATTATTATTATTAATAATATCTCTTACAGAAAAGTAATTAAATATCCTAAATTACATTTCAAATTTCCAATTGTTTGGTCTGTCCAAAAAAGAAAAATATATCTCAAGTAACAAATTTTAATCTTAAGGAGCGACAGACTAAACAATTTTTCTCACTTTTCCCTTCTAATAATCACATTCCTAAATGTTAATTTCTATTTCCAATCTATTCTAATTTAATTTTATGTTAACTTATTTATGTAATGCTGCCTCCCTTTCTATTTTTGCGATCTGAGTAATCACAATCATGTCTCATTTCTTTTATTAGAAACATAGAAACATAGAAGTCTGACGGCAGAAAAAGACCTCATGGTCCATCTAGTCTGCCCTTATACTATTTTCTGTATTTTATCTTAGGATGGATATATGTTTATCCCAGGCATGTTTAAATTCAGTTACTGTGGATTTATCTACCACGTCTGCTGGAAGTTTGTTCCAAGGATCTACTACTCTTTCAGTAAAATAATATTTTCTCATGTTGCTTTTGATCTTTCCCCCAACTAACTTCAGATTGTGTCCCCTTGTTCTTGTGTTCACTTTCCTATTAAAAACACTTCCCTCCTGGACCTTATTTAACCCTTTAATATATTTAAATGTTTCGATCATGTCCCCCCTTTTCCTTCTGTCCTCCAGACTATACAGATTGAGTTCATTAAGTCTTTCCTGATACGTTTTATGCTTAAGACCTTCCACCATTCTTGTATTATATTATTAAATTATTTTATTTAATTATATTAAATCAACATTAAAAACTTTATCTATTTTCTTTTTCAAACCATTCATAAAATTTCACCCAAACGTTACAAAACCCGGAGTCTTCTTTCATTTTCATTGTCAGTTTATTCATTTTCACAGTCCATTATCTTTTTAATCATTCTCTGTTTGTATTCTATTCAATTTTCAATTTTGTGCATATACTATTCCAGCTACCATGTGTACAATTAAATGTTTCTTCTTTATTAAATGTCCCTGCCATTATGTCCAATAAGAATATTTCGGGTTTTAAACCAATACCTTTGTTTTAAAATCTTTTCAATCCATGTTTGAATCTATTTTTTGGTTTCTGTGCAAATCCACCACATATGATAAAAAGAAGCAGGTACATACCTTTTGCTTCTTTCTACAACTTGAACAAGTAATTTTGGCCTTTAAGGATTTGTACTTTGAGTGGATGGTGGGTGGGTGGGTCCAAGTAGCGTCTATCGTACATTTATCTTCCCATTTAATATCATTAAATAATAAAATCATTAAATAATAATATTAAATAATTTATAATAATGTTTCAATTGAATTAATCCAGCCAGCGATTCCACTCTTTCCCTTTGCAAATGAAGCCCTGAAAGAAATATCATTATTCTGAAGGGTTTTAGTGGGGAATGGAAGCCGAGGGTTCAAAGGTGGTCCAATGTGGGGATTGTCCGATTCATTTACCTCAGCGACGGGTTGACTTCAGAAGTTCCCCTGGGGGTCTCCCATTAAAGAAGCTGGAAAGGGGCCTCTGAGGGAGAAGAGGGGAGCAGAAGGAGGCCCAAGTCGGTGTCTGACCCAGAGAAAGGAGTCTAGTCCCTTCTAAAGCACGCAAATATACACAAACATCATGGCGGCTCTTCCCTCAGAGCCGCAGCTGCATCTGTCAGTGTCTCCGCTCTTCCCGCCAGAATAAGCTCCGCCCACCCCTCTGGGACACAAGGACTCTCTGCAGAAGAGCCTAATGCCGGGAGCGACTGAGGGCAAAAGGAGAATGAGGGGGCTGGATGAAGTCACTGAATCCCCAGTCGGTGTGGCCTTCATTGGACTCCAGAGTGGAAGGCTTGGAGAAACCTTGTCTATAGGGTCGGACACGACTTTGCTACGTACTAACAACAACCCCTGTGCCGAACCCCTTTCCGCAGTTTTACATATGAGGGAATCGCACTGGAAGGGGAGGAGCCAAAAGCGAAGAGGAGGAGTCACGCAAGCGTCTGCCTCGCTCGTGTCTCACCTGAGGGGTCCCAGTCAAGTTCCCGCCCAGCAGCATCAATGACCCCTCCCACTCCCCCACACTTACCGTGGGCCCTCCTTCGCTATCCCAGCAGCAGGCGGAGCCCCCCCCCCACAAACCCCTTCCGCAGGAGAGGGGAGAAGTGGGCTAGGGAGGCGGGGTTTGACTGGGATACTTTGGAGTTGGCTTCCAAGGAATAGGTTGCGCCAATGGGAATCCTCCGTCTCTGAGCAGAATCTGAAGTAACAAAGCCTTTGGAGCAGAAGGGGGAGGGGCTACGCAGATTGCGTGCAGCTCAACGGGAGGGGCCATTTTCGTGTTTATGGGGGGGGGGGAGGGTTGTCCCAAAGATGAAACAGGTGGGACCTGAGCGAAGTAATGCCTGGGGGTGGGTGGGTGGGTAATGACTGCTGAGATGTTGAAATCCCCAGGCTACTAACCGAACTCTACCACCGTGCTCCCTTATTTTCCCCACGACCCCCGTGACACGTGTCTCCAGGGCAGATGCCTCTCGGGCCAGAGGCTGCCCTGCATAGCCTCCCTTTCAGCCCAGGTACCAGCAGAGGGCGATCTCTTGGCTGCCGAGTGACGACGCCACTGCGCATGCTCCACTCCGTCTGAGTCGGCTTCTAGTTCCGGGCTGAGTAGGCTTCTAGTTCCGGGTGAGAGTTGTTCATCTGTTGAGGGAAGCGGGCTGTGTGTCTTCCGACTCAGGGATTCTGAGGTTGGAGGGAGCGGGAAGACCCGTCCCACAACTGCTCTTGACTGTGCATGGTGGAGATCCAACAATAGGACAGGCGAGAAGGAAGCCTACAAGAATCCCTTGCACACATCTCCATTTAGTCTTAGGATAGGGGCGGCATACAAATATTATTATTATTATTATTACTGTATTATTATTATTAAGATTCAGACTCCGAGGGTGGGAGGATCTTTGGAGAGCGAACCAGCTGGAAGATCCCTTCTGAGCCTGGAAGAGAAGCCGGAAGAGCTCCAGGTCAGAGAAGCATCTTTTGAGAAATACAAAGGGATCTTTCTATCCCTTTGTATCTACCGTACGAATCCTAGCGGCCGAGAAGGTCCCACAGAGTTGGCCTTCTCCAGGTCCCGTCGACCAAACAATGTCGTTTGGCGGGCCCCAGGGGAAGAGCCTTCTCTGTGGCGGCCCCAGCCCTCTGGAATCAACTGCCCTCAGAGATTAGAACGGCCCCCACCCTCCTTGTCTTTCGCAAATTACTCAAGACCCACCTTTGTCGCCAGGCATGGGGGAGTTAAGATATTCCTTCCCCTAGGCCATTACAAGTTATGCATGGTATGTCTGTGTGTATGTTTGGTTTTTATAATTAGGGTTTTTAGTTGTTTTATTAAATTGGATTGTTACATGCTGGGTTTTTTTCATTGTTGTTAGCCGCCCCGAGTCTGTGGAGAGGGGCGGCATACAAATCCAATAAATAATAATAAATAATAATAATAATCTTCACATGCATGAATTCTTCCATTTCTCCTTAATGGGGTTTGGGAGATTAATATTGTGAATAAATATTTAAGAGCAGTGTTCCCCAACCTTGGCCACTTGAAGATATCAGGATTTAACTCCCAGAATTCCCCAGCCAGCTGGCCAAGGTTGGGGAACACTGATTTAGAGAATCTTATTAACACAATTGTTCATACGTCCTTCCAAAGAGTTTCTCATTTGGAGCGATTCTCCCATTGGGTCTCATCCATCGGCACTGATGGACACAGGAGTTTTGTGGGCAGAAAATAAAACCCACATCCTTTTATGTCCTGTCCTTAAAATAGCTCTTCTTTGCTTATTTTCCAGATTCTGAGGTCCTTCCAGGAATAGAGCGGAACTGGGTGGATTGCACAAATCTTTCACCTGATCTGTCTTTCCGAGGGATCCTCAGTGATAAAAGTTAAGCTCACGATACCTCACTAGGTAAGGGAAGATTGTTCCACTGGACTGGACACTTTCTAGGAAGATTCTAGTTATCCTTAATTCTCTGTGTCTTCTCCTATATTAGTCGTTGGATTTAGTAGAAGGTGACCCAATAAGAAAGATAGAACTCCCTCTTCAAGCTAGAAGATTTAAGAGGCACAAAGGAATTCCTTCCCTTCATTAATATGACAAGGTTTCTTTTTTTAAGTTATACTAAATAAGTGAATTTCAAAAAAATTATAACATGATAATAAATAGAATGTAATAGTTTAAAAACAATATAAACATAGAGTATTTTTGCAATATAAATTTTAAAGTGTTATTTTTTAATATTTTATTACTAGTTTAAATATTTTGATATTTTATAGATAAGAAAGTTAATTAACATAAAGAATATAGAGTTATATTTCTGTATTGATCTGATTATAGTTAGGTGTTTTTTTTCTGCACTAGTTAGACTTCTACGACAAGCGGAGCAATGGCAGCTCCTTGAATGTTGAATGTTGTTTTGTTTTGTTTTGTTTTGTTTGTCTAATGAAAAATAATTTAAAAATATCGAGGGGGGAAAAAAGGAATTCCTTCCCTTCAGAGCGAGTCTGGTTTGCCTTTGGCAGAAGATCGACTCTCGTAGGGTCCACCTTGAGTTGCTTTCTGGCTCCTCCTCCGTGACAGGAGATTTCTCTTTCTTTTTGGTCTTCCCGAAGAGATAATTTTGACTAAATTCATACACAGATCTTTGCTGGGCTATTTCCAAAATCGCTTGTCCTTGCAGTCATATTTCCTGGATTGCTGCAATACCAATAATTTCTCTGGTTTCAAACTGCAGATAGTTGGGGGAGAGAGTTGGGGGAGAGAGAATTTACAGTGATTGAGCAAATGTTTTGGTTGCCAAGCGTATAAATTTCCATGTGTTGTTCCAAAAGGTTAGGAGAACCATCTAAATTTATTTATTTATTTATTTATTATTTGGATTTGTATGCCGCCCCTCTCCGAAGACTCGGGGCGGCTCACAACAAGTGTAAAACAAATCATAAATAATTCAATTAATTAAAATATTTAAAGATTTAAAAAAAACCATATACTAACAGACACACACACAGGCATACCATGTATAAATTAAATGTGCCCAGGGGGAGATGTTTAGTTCCCCCATGCCTGACGGCAAAGGTGGGTTTTAAGGAGTTTACGGAAGGCAGGAAGAGTAGGGGCAGTTCTGATCTCCGGGGGGAGTTGGTTCCAGAGAGTCGGTGCCGCCACAGAGAAGGCTCTCCCCCTGGGGCCCGCCAACCGACATTGTTTAGTTGACGGGACCCGGAGGAGGCCCACTCTGTGGGACCTAATCGGTCGCTGGGATTCGTGCGGCAGAAGGCGGTCTCGGAGATGAATGAAGTTTGTTCTTCAGTACGTGATGGAGTTTGGTCTTCTCCTTTCATTCATGGCTCCTAGGAAAGGCCGGGTGCATAAGCGACAAAAATGGAGGTTTTCCTGGGCAGGGCAGGAAGGAATCTTATCTTGTGCCTTCAAGCTAGAAAAAAAATGCAGTTGAACCTTTTCCTGTTTCCATCCTGTCTCTCTCCTTCTCAGGGGACAAAATGGAGTCACCGATGTTCATTGAACCATCTCCTTCTATGGGTGGAAGTGGAAGTGCCGCTGGATTCCTGACTCAGGTAGGAGGGAAGATATAAGCAGCTTATATGGGGCAGCAGTAGGAGGCTTCTAGACAGCAAGTAGGATGCTTGGCTGCATAGCTAGAGGTATAACAAGCAGGAAGAGGGAGATTATGATGCCGCTATATAGAGCGCTGGTGAGACCCCATTTGGAATACTGTGTCCAGTTCTGGGGACCTCACCTACAAAAAGATATTGACAAAATTGAACGGGTCCAAAGACGGGCTACAAGAATGGTGGAAGGTCGTAAGCATAAAACGTATCAGGAAAGACTTAATGAACTCAATCTGTATAGTCTGGAGGACAGAAGGAAAAGGGGGGACATGATCGAAACATTTAAATATGTTAAAGGGTTAAATAAGGTTCAGGAGGGAAGTGTTTTTAATAGGAAAGTGAACACAAGAACAAGGGGACACAATCTGAAGTTAGTTGGGGGAAAGATCAAAAGCAACATGAGAAAATATTATTTTACTGAAAGTAGTAGATGCTTGGAACAAACTTCCAGCAGACGTGGTAGATAAATCCACAGTAACCGAATTTAAACATGCCTGGGATATACATATATCCATCCTAAGATAAAATACAGGAGATAGTATAAGGGCCGACTAGATGGACCATGAGGTCTTTTTCTGCCGTCAGTCTTCTATGTTTCTATGTTTCTTTGGGGACTCAACCCATGGACTGCTATTCTTGAACAAAGCACAACAAGGAAATTAGAAATGTAAATTTACGATCAGTCAGACTAGGCCCATCTTTCAACTAAGTTTTGGAGATGTGTGGAATTCCTTAGTGGTCGCGTAATTCTGTGTCTTGTGCACTGTTTAGCCAGATATTCGGGAGGAACATCCCCACTGCTGCCATGATCCCGGCCCAGGATGGCAGTTTGCTTGCGCGAGCGCGCGTGCAAGAAAGTGCCTTCCGTCCCCTGTCCTATTGCTCTACTATATCTCCTACACCTTTCTTCTATTCCTATATCTCTTCTTCTATTCTTTCATTGATATGTTCTATTACTTTATCTTCTTTTCTATTATTTCTTAGATATATTTTAATATGAGTATCTCCTCTATAACCTTCATCATGGGTTTTACTATGTGTATACCCACTAAAACCTTCATCGTATATTGGACAAAATCAATAAATAAAATAAATAAATGAAGGGTACAGCTTATTCTCCATTTGAAAAATAAATGCCCAAACGTCTGTTTTCTCCAACTACGATGTGGTTTTGGTCCCATCTCCCAGCTTCAGTTCACCAGATATCTCAGAAGCTCGGCTTCTAAAACTGCTTGAGGCTTTTGCTGCTATCGGAGAATCTTGAGGGATGATTCTGGGACTTTGCTAAACCTCGGAAAGTTAAGCAAACAAAAGGAAGCCTCCCCCCTCTGTTGTTAAGTTGAAAAAATGACAGCCCATAGAGAGGTGATTCTCTGGGTATGTCACCCCTTTTTTCCCCTTTCTGTCTTCTTACTTTTTTTTCCTCTTTGTATATTATACTTCTATAAACAAATTTTAAAAATTGAAATATTTATCACTGTGAGCAAAGCTGACTCTTTAAAGAATCACAAAGACCGTTTGGTTAGTATGTCTTCGGAGAGGGGCGCCATACAAATCTAATGAATGAATGAATGAATGAACGAACGAACGAACGAACGAACGAACGAACGAATGTCAGACAGAAATCCCAGAGAACCTCTTGCAAACATGATGAGATGTTGGGGCCTCTGGTAGATGGTCTCTCTAAGACAGTGTTTCCCAACCTTGGCGACTTGAAGACATTTGGACTTCAACTCCCAGAATTCCCCAGCCAGCGAATGCTGGCTGGGGAATTTTGGGAGTTGAAGTCCAGATATCCCCAAGTTGCCAAGGTTGAGAAACACTGGTCTATGCCACTGGATCAAGGCCGGTTTATGAATCAACCATAAGCATGGATGACTGAGAATCTCCATAGACATTTGTGCTTTTAAGATTTGCAGATTGGAGGAGATCTTCCATCGAATCCCAGCGACCGATTAGGTCCCACAGAGTTGGCCTTCTCCGGGTCCCGTCGACTAAACAATGTCGTTTGGCGAGTCCCAGGGGAAGAGCCTTCTCTGTGGCAGCCCCGACCCTCTGGAACCAGCTCCCCCCTGAGATTAGAACTGCCCCCACCCACCTTGCCTTCCGCAAACTCCTTAAAACCCACCTCTCCCGTCAGGCATGGGGGAACTGAAATATCTTCCACAGACCTATACTGTTTATGTATGGTATGTTGTGTGCATGTTTTTTTTAAATTTGGGTTTTTAGCTTTCTAATTGTTGAATTTGTATTATATATTGTTTTCTGTTGTTGCTGTGAGCCGCCCCGAGTCTGCAGAGAGGGGCGGCATACAAATTTAATTAATAATAATAATAATAATCATCATCATCATCATCATCATCATCATCTTACAAATTCCATTGAGTCTGCTCACAGGGATCCTTCCTTCTTTAGGGTCCTGTGTCCTTTGGGGAGGTGGCCATCCATTTCAGCAGTGAAGAATGGTTGCTACTTGATCCCATCCAGAAAGCCCTGTATCACGAAGTCATGTTGGAAACATCTAGGATGGTGGCCTCTTTAGGTAAGGGTTCCTCTATGCCTAACTGGTTAAAAATGATTTCCCCTCTTCTTTTTTCTTCTTAAATTAGTTGCAGCGCCCCCTTCATCGTCTTCTAACTAGCAGATCTCCATTTGGAAGAAAGAGATCAGTGTGCTGACCAGCAAGGGTGGACATTCAGTCCTTGGGTCCTGGGCCATTACTGTGGGAGATGTTCAGGGAGAGGATGTTGTGCCTATTGCAGTTGTCCTAAACCAGACATTTTGTCTTGCTTTGTGTTGCAACGACATATGTGGTCTTATTAAAGGCACGTTGGGTGGGTCATATCCAGCCTCTTATAGGGAGGAAAAGGGTGCGTCTTATACTCCGAAAAATACGGTATGTTGTCTTATTGAATGCAAGTTGGATGGGTCATAGTCGAGGCAATTTATGTGGCACGTCCTGATGGCAAGAAGTGTTTTTGCTTTAAAATTATTAATTGCCAAGAAGGACCGTTGATCTTACCTGAACGGTCTTCTCGATGCACTGCAAGGAGAGTCCAATATGGGTAATTCCCCAGTCTGATTGGAAGGGACTGAGTTTAATTTAAATATAAGGCAGGCACCCCCTCCAGCCCTCCAGTCTAATATAAAACGAAGGAGTAGTAAATCAAGAAACAATTTTTATTGAATAATGATAGAAAAATCCAAACCAAACAGAGCTCTGTTATAATAATCAAAAATTTATTTAGGAAAAAAACAGTAGACCAAAAAAATATGTCTATTAACCAAATATGTACAGTGGAACCCCGACATACGAGCAGCTCTACTTACGAGCTACTCGAGATACGAGCTGGGAGAGTAGAGAAATTTTTGCTCGACTCACGAGCTTCCATTCGGGATACGAGCCGAGAAGAGCCGGCCTGGCTTGCTTTGCTTCCGAGCTGATGCAGAGCCGAATAAAGCGTCACGCCCCTCTGACGCTTTCGGCGGCTTCCGAAGCGATGCTGGGCTCTTTTGCCGCCAAAAGCGTCAGGGGGGCGTGACGCTTTATTCGGCTCTGCAAAGCAAACCAGCCTGGCTCTTCTCCGTTAATCCAGCGCTTGGTGAGTCCTTGGCTTCTGCTGGGGGTGGGGGGATCTGAACGCTTTCTGCTGGGGGTGGGGGGATCTGAACGCTCTCCCTGGCTGGGAGCACTTTTGCTGCGAGAGAGGGCTTTCCCGAAAGGGACGGAGAAAGCCCTCTCTCGCAGCGAAAGTGCTCCCAGCCAGGAGGCTGCGAGAGAGGGCTTTCTCCGCCCTTTCGAGAAAGCGCGCCTGTCTGAAAAGATCGCCACCGGTCTGGTGGGGTTTTGCAGCAACCTCCGAGCAACCTGGGCTCGGAGGTTGCTGCAAAACCCCACCGGACCGGCGGCGATCTTTTCAGACAGGCGTGCCGATTCTCCACTTTTAGCAGTGAGCGGAGAATCGGCGCGCCTGTCTGAAAAGCTCGTAGCTGGCATGGAACATCCCCCCATGCCAGCTACAATCTTTTCAGGCAGGCGCGCCGATTCTCCGCTCACTCCGGGTGAGCGGCGAATTGGCGCATCTGTTTAAAAAGATCGTAGCCGGCATGGAACATCCCCCCATGCCAGCTACGAGCTTTTCAGGCAGGCGCGCCGATTCTCCGCTCACTCCGGGTGAGCGGCGAATCGGCGCATCTGTTTAAAAAGATCGTAGCCGGCATGGAACATCCCCCCGTGCCAGCTACGAGCTTTTCAGGCAGGCGCGCCGATTCTCCGCTTTTAGCAGTGAGCGGAGAATCGGCGCGCCTGCCTGAAAAGCTCGTAGCCGGCATGGGGGGATTTTCCATGCCGGCTACGATCTTTTTAAACAGATGCGCCGACATACGAATTAATTTCGTATGTCGGGGTTCCACTGTATACATATATGGGATCGCAAAACGAAAACTGCGATACCCTACCAATGAGTACAATGATATATTTATAGTATTGAATATGACATCGACCGCCCTTTTCTATTGTCTATATTTGGGCATGTTATTCAAGCTCAACTTCCAATTTCTTCATTTTTCCTCGGAACCATGGATCATACTTGTTTCCTTCCTCTATGAAAGTTCTGGAACCTAATATATTTAGGCCCTATCCTCTATAGGTTTTTCTTACAAATAACAAGAAACCAAAGTAAACTTCATGGCTATAAAAGCTTGAACGAAACAGTGGCCCTGGTCCCAGAGCTGGGTGGCTTTGGACTCTCCTTGCAGTGCATCGAGAAGACCGTTCAGGTAAGTTGTCCTGGTATGTTTGTCGAGGGGGGTGGACCCCCTCGACGTCAACCGCCTCCTGTTGTCCGGGTGGGACCGCAGAGGTCGGTGACCCTGTCACTCTCTCTCTGGCCCTTATTACTTAGACCAGAGTGTGGGGCCTGACAGCGGAGGAACGGCAGCCGGGAGAGTTAAATCCTTGGGAGGTATGAACCCTATGCTGCATGTCGGGGGCCCTGGCATGTCGGGGGCATCTTCCTGAAATAAAAACAGAGGAAAAACTAATTGTTAGGTTATACCTTACTAACAACTACCCATCAAAACATTAAATCGTTTAGGAGTGGGAAACTCAGAAATCCCTTTACTGCGACTGAGTTTACTGCGACCTCACCTACAAAAAGATTGACAAAATTGAACGGGTCCAAAGACGGGCTGCAAGAATGGTGGAAGGTCTTAAGCATAAAACATATCAGGAAAGACTTAATGAACTCAATCTGTATAGTCTGGAGGACCGAAGGGAAAGGGGGGACATGATCGAAACATTTAAATATATTAAAGGGTTAAATAAGGTCCAGGAGGGAAGTGTTTTTAATAGGAAACAAGGGGACACAATCTGAAGTTAGTTGGGGGAAAGATCAAAAGCAACATGAGAAAATATTATTTCACTGAAAGAGTAGTAGATCCTTGGAACAAACTTCCAGCAGACGTGGTAGATAAATCCACAGTAATTGAATTTAAACATGCCTGGGATAAACATAGATCCATCCTAAGATAAAATACAGACTAGATGGACCATGAGGTCTTTTTCTGCCGTCAGACTTCTATGTTTAAGACTTGTTATTAGACTGAAGGGCTAGGGGGCGGTGCCTGCCTTATATTTAAATTAAACTCAGTCCCTTCCAATCAGACTGGAGAGCTACCCACATTGGACTCTCCTTGCAAGTGCATTGGAGAATGATTAGATGAGCAGCCATGTTAGTCTTTTAAGTTAGTAACTAATATCCATGCTGTCATTTCCCTTGTTCCTTCCTCCCAATAGTAGATAAATCTATGCATAGGAACACCAAAGTGGAGGTTTTAGATTATTCTAATTCTAAATTGTTTTTCTCCCCCTGCAAGCATCTGATGTGCAGAAGAAAGAAAACGACCAGGAGCCAAATTTAAGTTCGTTGCAAACAATCAAAACTGAAATTCCTGAGGATCCATCTACAGATAAGAGGGGAAAGAGGAAACCTGAAGAGAAGCAGAACTGGAGAGAAAAATCTATTCCTGAATGTGTGGAAATGGATCGTTTCCTGACCCAACGTGATTCCGAAGAAAACACAGGGAAATATCAAAGTGGAAAAATATTCCAAGCAAACCCCAGTGTTAGTAACCGTTGCAAACCTGGAATAAGCTCCAGCAGTAATGATCTCACTTCGCATAAAATGAACCAGGCAAGGGAGGAGCCCTACAACAGTGTGAGCTGTGGAAAAAGCATTGGGAGAAAAGGTCATTTAACGTCTCATAAAAAGATCCATAAGTATGTGGATTGTGGGAAAAGGTTCAGCCTGAAGAGTTCCCTGACTTCCCATAAAAGGATATATTGTGCAGAAAAACCCTTTAAATGCCCAGAATGTGGGAAGAGCTTCTCAACTAGTAATTATCTGATGTGCCACAAGAGGATCCATTCGGGGGAAAAACCTTACAACTGTGTGGATTGTGGGAAAAGGTTCCGCATGAAGTGTTCCCTTACATCCCATAAGAGGATCCACACAGGAACGAAACCCTACAAATGCCCGGACTGTGGGAAGGGCTTCAGCCAGAGCAGTACCCTTGCTTCCCATAAACGGATCCACACGGGGGAAAAACCTTATAAATGCGTGGATTGCGGGAAAGGGTTCAATATGAAGAATTCCCTTACTTCCCATAAAAGGATACACACTGGAGAAAAACCCTTTCAGTGCACAGAATGTGGGAAGAGCTTCAAAAGTAGTAATTACCTGACCTGCCACAGGAGGATCCATTCGGGGGAAAAACCTTACAAATGTGCGGATTGTGGGAAAAGCTTCAGTGTGAAGAATTACCTCACTATCCATCAAAGGGTCCACACGGGAGAAAAACCCTATCAATGCACGGAGTGCGGGAAGAGCTTCAGGGGGTACAGTGCTCTTAGTTGTCATAAACGGACCCACACGGGAGAAAAACCCTTTAAATGCCCAGACTGTGGGAAGGCAGTCTCTGACCTCGCTTCTCATAAACGGTGGATCCACACGGGAGAAAAACCCCATGAATGCACGGAGTGTGGGAAGAGCTTCCGTGTGAAGAAAGCTCTTACTTCCCATAAAAGGACACATACTGGGGAAAAACCCTTCAAATGCGTAGAGTGTGGGAAGAGCTTCAGAAGCAAGGATTACCTGGTGTGCCATAGAATGATCCATTCGGGGGAAAAACCTTATAAATGTGTGGATTGTGGGAAAAGGTTCATTACGAAGTGTTCCCTTACGAACCATAGAAAGGTACATGCAGAAGAAAAACCCTATAAATGCACGGAGTGTGGGAAGAGCTTCAAGCAAAACAGTGTTCTTTACCTTCACAAGCGGATCCACACAGGAGAAAAACCCTATAAATGCCTGGACTGTGGGAAGGCCTTCAGGCAAAATGGAGCCCTTGCTTCTCATAAACTGATCCACACAGGAGAAAAACCCTATAAATGCACGGAGTGTGGGAAGAGCTATAAAACGAGCAGTAGCCTCAACCGCCATAAACAGGCCCACACTGGAGAGAAACCCTATACATGCCTGGTGTGTGGAAAGAGCTTCATTAGCAAGGGTTATCTTACTTCTCACGAAAGGATCCACAGAGCTGTGAAACCCTATAAATGCATGGAGTGTGGGAAGAGCTTTGGCCAAAGCAGTCAACTTATTTCCCATAACACGGTACATACAGGAGAAAGACCTTATATGTGCACAGTGTGTGGAAAGACATTCACAACGAGTTGGTCTCTAACTTACCATAAAAGGACCCACACATGACAGAATCCCTATAAATTCCTGGAACGTTAGGAAGAGCTTCAGATGTAACAGTAACCCTTTTTCCCCGTAGAAGGATATGTGCCAGAGGGAAATAGAAATGCATGGAATGTGGAATGAGTTTGTGAAAAGAGAATACTTCTCAAGAAAGAATCCACAGCAATCAAACTTATTTCCCTTTCAGATAAACAGAAAAATGAACTGACAAAGATAAACCTTCAGGTAGTGAAGAAAGTTAAACATTTGAAGTATACAATAAACAAACAAAAAGCAGATAACAAGCAGCTGTGAAGACGTCACAGCCACTCCCCTTCAAGAGTTCGCAAAGTCACAAACTTGACTATGATTTAGTTCAATATTCCTGGAAACAGGTCAAAGAGAGTCCTTGTAGAATCCTGATACAAAATACACATCCTCCTTTACCAAACGGATAAACTTCCACACCCAGACGCCAGAACGCTGACTATTTAACAGCAGACCCAATTAGTTTAATTACACCCAGCCACAGGGGAATCTACCTTATTTCCTGCAGTATTTGCACAGCTGCTCTTTCCTAGCAATTGCCCTGCTACTGCGTACATCAATGAATGTCTCTCCTCCAAATCCAGTGATGATAACGATGATGAATCACTCATGGGGCAACTACCTAATGGGCTGTCTGCCACTACCCCCTCTGAGAATCCCATTTCACTTCCACTATCTGCTTCAGATGCTTCGCTGACAGAAGCAATCGGCAGTAAAAGTGGCCTCTGACACTGGGAGGATTCACCCACATCCACCCCCACAGTCCTTGGGGCAGGAGCTGGCCCAGAGCCAACCACAACAATACTTAATAGCAAGATGTGCAACAATGAAAGAAGATGACTATAAAAGATTAATACAACAAATTAAATTGGACTTGGAGAGCTGGAAAACCTTGAAACTATCAATAGGAATCATAAAAATGAATACAGTATTCTGCCAAAGATACTTTTTTTGTTCCAAACGATCCATATAAAATTAGGGAAAAACATACTTTGATGACTACAGTACTCTTGAAATACATTAGGCAAGAACAAAAGAGCAAGAATAAGACTGAAAATGCTGCAAGACTCTAAAAATAATGGGGACCCTGGGTTGCTGGATTGGGAGCTTTATTACCAGGCTTCCCTCCTAACTTGGGTGAAAGAATGATAAATATTAAGACATGAAAGAGTTCTACTGTTGGAGGGGCAGGATCTTTAATTGGAATGGCATGCCTTTTTGCCTTTTTATCGTGTGAACAAATTAAAATACATAGATATTTTCAAAGACACTATGTAAGAAACACTCTAAGAACGCTTTGTAAAAAAGTCCAGTTGTCTCTTGAAAAAACATCTTTGAGACTGCTCACTCTCTGTGTGTGAGAGAAAGGAGGGGGGGAGGAAGTGTGTGTGTGTCAGTGGGCTGCCAAAAGGATGGAACCAGCATTTGATCTCTGCCCGACTTCTCCTGGATGCCAATTGCAGAGCTCGCTTTCCAGGGCAGATACAGTTCCAGGCAGAAGAGTCTTTCAGATAAATCTTAAGACATAAAAGACTACTACTGTTGGAGGGGCGTGATCTTCAATTGGGATGGCATGCCTTTTTGTGGTATGAAAAGAATAAAATACATAAGATATTTTCAAATATATATGTAAGAAACACCCTACCCTTAGTATGGGAAAAGATTAGAGTAAAAAATATATATGAAAATGCCAGCTTGCTTTCCACAATGGAAGCACTGATACATCCAAACGTTGTAAACATGGAAAAAAATGTAACATATAAAGATATTCTGAATGAGGAGGAGGAACTAAAAACAAAACAGGAACTACAAAACTAAAGTGTGGACCTGCAAATACAATCGAGATATGAGAAAGATGCAAAGACACATGGTTTCTATAAAGACTCAACAACACTTGACCTTATACTGTTAGCGATGGGTGAGGAATTAATAAAGAAAATATATAGCTTTCTATTAAGCCTTGAAATGGAACAAGTGAAAGAAACAGTGATGGGCAAAAAACTTTGGCTATACCAAAGTATTAAATAGGTGGGAAATAATTTGGGATAGAAATTACAAATTGACAGTGGAAACTACCAATAAGGAAAAATTGTATAAAATTGTACAATAAAATTGTATCCAAATGTAATTAATGTTTCCAAATGTAAAATAATGCACTTGAGGAAAAGGAATCCTCAATCTAAGTATTGTATTGGCAGTTCTGTGTTAGCAAAAACTTCAGAAGAGAAGGATTTAGGGGTAGTGATTTCTGACACTCTCCAAATGGGTGAACAGTGTGGTCGGGCAGTAGGAAAAGCAATTAGGATGCTTGGCTGCATAGCTAGAGGTATAACAAGCAGGAAGAGGGAGATTGTGATCCCCTTATATAGAGCGCTGGTGAGATCACATTTGGAATACTGTGTTCAGTTCTGGAGACCTCACCTACAAAAAGATATTGACAAAATTGAACGGGTCCAAAGACGGGCTACAAGAATGGTGGAAGGTCTTAAGCATAAAACGTATCAGGAAAGACTTAATGAACTCAATCTGTATAGTCTGGAGGACAGAAGGAAAAGGGGGGACAGGATCGAAACATTTAAATGCGTTCAAGGGTTAAATAAGGTCCAGGAGGGAAGTGTTTTTAATAGGAAAGTGAACACAAGAACAAGGGGACACAATCTGAAGTTAGTTGGGGGAAAGATCAAAAGCAACATGAAAAACATAGAAACATAGAAGACTGGCGGCAGAAGAAGACCTCATGGTCCATCTAGTCTGCCCTTATTCCTATATCTCTTCTTCTATTCTTTCATTGATATCATGTATTTTAATATGTGTATATATACCCACTAAAACCCTCATTGTGTATTGGACAAAAATAAATAAATAAATAAAGTTGTACCTCTTCCTGTTTCCATCCTGTCTCTCTCCTTCCCAATGGACAAAATGGAGCCACCTTTGTTCACTGAATCATCTCCTTCTATTGGTGGACCTGAAAGAACCACTGAATTAATAATAATAATAATCTTTTTCCCCCATAAACATTTTTAAATTTTCTCCACTCCAAAAACATACATGCAGTATCATATACTGTACCTTCAATGCAATTTAACAAACGTTATATCCATCACCAATTAAAGTACTCAATATACATTAATACTTAATTTTTGTATCAATTACTTTCGGTATACAGTGATCCCCCGGGTATTGCGACCCCGATCATTGCGAAATGGCTATATGGCGATTTTGCAACCCGGAAGTAAAAACACCATCTGCGCATGCGCACCCTTTTTTTTCTATGGGCACGCATGCGTAGATGGCGCCGGGCAGATCAGCTGCTGGGCGGCTTCCCTAGGTCTTCCCCCTCTTGCTGGCGGGAGGGCGAGCGGCGGGCTACCTCCTTTTCTAATTTTGTCACCTGGATTGCACAGATGGTATTGTTTTCTAGTTTAATTTGCCGTTATTGCTTACTTCCTCTGTTGGCTGTTTTCTCTTGCCCAAGGGCGAAAAAAAAATCTGAGCCATATATCTCCTATCCCTTTCTTCTATTCCTATATCTCTTCTTCTATTCTTTCATTGATATGTTCCATTCCTATATCTTCTTTTCTATTATTTCTTAGATATATTTTACTATGAGTATCTCCTACGCTGCAACGTCCTTCCGGTCAACGACTACTTCAGCTTCAACAGCAACATCACAAGAGCACGCAACAGATTCAAACTTAATATTAATTGCTCCAAACTTGACTGCAAAAAATATGACTTTAACAATCGAGTTGTCGAAGCGTGGAACTCATTACCGGACTCAATAGTGTCAACCCCTAACCCCCAACATTTCTCCCTTAGACTCTCCACGATTGACCTCTCCAGGTTCCTAAGAGGCCAGTAAGGGGCGTACATAAGTGCACTGATGTGCCTATCGTCCCCTGTCCAATTGTCTTTCCTTATCCCTTTTATCTTATATATTCTCTCCCTTATATATATTCTCTTCCTATCTACTTCTCTTCTTTTTACTTCCTATCTTTATATATATTACTTATTGTCCATTCTCTTTCATATGTATTGTATATTGGACAAAGAATAAATTAAAAAAAATCATGTATTTACTATGTGTATATAGATATATACCCACTAAAACCCTCATTGTGTATTGGACAAAATAAATAAATAAATAAAAATGCTGGAGCTTAGGGGCCACAAAGGAAGAGGCCCCACTCCCTCGCTTGGTGGCGTATTTGCAGAAATTGAGTAGCGGCCAAAGAGAAGAAGGGGGAAAGAGGCCTCTTCTGGTTCCTAACGCCATGGGAAATTTGTCTTTTTCCATGGTCTTAGGTGACCCCTGTGAAAAGGTCGTTCGACACCCCCCAAAGGGGTCGCAACCTCCAGGTTGAGAATTCTCTGCCCTACAGGAAGGGGCACATATTTCCTAAGGGAATCAAAGTCCTTCCCAGAGGGTTTTTTGTGTGTGTGTGTCTGAAAACTGGGAACGTGACACTTTAGCTAAGCCAAAGTGAACTTTACATTTAACGGATGATGGGAAGCGCTAGCTCTAGCGTGGCGCAAACCCTTTGTGAGGTCTGCTTGGAGCCTGGGAGGCCAGGAATTTGTCCCTGATAGGAATGAATAAAATGAGAGCAGAAAATTGTGTAGGAAATGGACTTTGCAGGAAAACACCAATTTGGCCAAGTAAAAGTGCTTAAAGTACTTAAAAGAAAGGGGGAAATTTTGGGGGTTTTGTTTGTTTATTTCTCTTCTTTTTCTTATTTGTTTATTTGTTTATTTAATTAATTATTTGTTTATTTAATTATTTAAAAATTTAGTTATTTAGTTATTTAATTATATATATATAATTAATTTATATATATATACATAATATAAACACACACACACAAAATACAATTTTAGGGATAGTGACTTCTTTCTCAAAATGGGTGAGCAGTGTGGTCGGGTGGTAGGAAAAGCAAGTAGGATGCTTGGCTGCATAGCTAGAGGTATAACAAGCAGGAAGAGGGAGATTGTGATCCCGCTATATAGAGCGCTGGTGAGACCACATTTGGAATACTGTGTTCAGTTCTGGAGACCTCCCCTACAAAAAGATATTGACAAAATTGAACGGGTCCAAAGACGGGCTACAAGAATGGTGGAAGGTCTTAAGCATAAAATGTATCAGGAAAGACTTCATGAACTCAATCTGTATAGTCTGGAGGACAGAAGGAAAAGGGGGACATGATCAAAACATTTAAATCTGTCAAAGGGTTAAATAAGGTCCAGGAGGGAAGTGTTTTTAATAGGAAAGTGAACACAAGAACAAGGGGACACAATCTGAAGTTAGTTGGGGGAAAGACCAAAAGCAACATGAAAAACATAGAAACATAGAAGACTGGCGGCAGAAGAAGACCTCATGGTCCATCTAGTCTGCCCTTATACTATTTCCTGTCTTTTATCTTAGGATGTGTTCTGTCTGGGTTTTCCCAGACCTCAACACCAACTGAAAAAACAGCCAGACACTCTGGTAAAAGCCAAAAGTATTTTATAGCTGGAAAAAATAAGCACAAAGGAAAACCTGTCTTCACAACAGACAGGCTATAATACGTTACAGCAGGGTCCTGATGTCCAGTCAATACCACAAGCTTCTTGCTGGCACCCCCCCCCCCCCAAGGTTTCAATAGTCCAAGGTACAAACCAGGATTGTAAGCCACCAAAGTTCACAGACAGGTCTCACGAATCTCCAAGATAAAACTCCACAAGCCAGGAAGGGTGGGTCCGCCTTTTATCCTTTCCCAAGAGCACCACACCCAAACCCAGCTGTGACCTCTAATGCTGGAAATACTTAGCCAATTGAGTCCGTCTCTGATTAGCTCTCCTTTGTCGCATATCTATGATGTCTTGAGCATTTTCCCCTAAGGAATCCAGGCTGCTTGCTGGGGAGAGCTCCCCCTGGTGGGACTCTGGCTGTCCTTCTTCTTCAGCCTGGGATTCCTCTTCCTCGTCAGTCTGCACCTCCTGTTCCTCAGCCTCTCCCTCTGAGCTGGAAACCGACAGAAGGTCAGCCATTCCCGGAGGGGTCCCAGACTGAACCACAACAGGATGGATATATGTTTATCCCAGGCATGTTTAAATTCAGTGACTGTGGATTTACCAACCACGTCTGCTGGAAGTTTGTTCCAAGGATCTACTAATCTTTCAGTAAAATAATATTTTCTCATGTTGCTTTTGATCTTTCCCTCAACTAACTTCAGATTGTGTCCCCTTGTTCTTGTGTTCACTCAAAATATTATTTTACTGAAAGAGTAGTAGATCCTTGGAACAAACTTCCAGCAGACGTGGTTGGTAAATCCACAGTCACTGAATTTAAACATGCCTGAGATAAACATATATCCATCCTAAGATAAAATACAAAAAATAGTATAAGGGCAGACTAGATGGACCATGAGGTCTTTTTCTGACGTCAGTCTTCTATGTTTCTAAGTGGTCAGTGAATTGGTGCCCACCACCAGACAAATATATATATATATATATATATAAAGATGTATGAACTGCAGAAAAAACAATTGCTGCCAACCTGCCTTCCATTGGGGACCTGTATACTGCACGAGTCAAAAAGAGGGCGGGGAAAATATTGACTGACCCCTCACATCCTGGACACAAATTGTTTCAACTCCTACCCTCAAAACATCGCTACAGAGCCCTGCACACCAAGACAACTAGACACAAGAACAGTTTTTCCCCCGAATGCCATCACTCTGCTAAACAAAAAATTCCCACAACACTGTCAGACTTTCTACTAAATCTGCACTTCCATTCTACTAGCTTTTCTCATCATTCCTCTCACCCATTTCCTCCCATGTTGACTGTATGACTGTAACTTGTTGCTTATATCCTAAGATTTTTATTAATATTGCTTCTTCATTGCTTATTTGACCCCTATGACAATCATTAAGTGTTGTACCACATGATTCTTGACAAATGTATATTTTATTTTATGTACGCTGAGAGCATATTTTATTTATTATTTATTTATTATTTAGATTTGTATGCCGCCCCTCTCCGAAGACTCGGGGCGGCTCACAGCAGAGAAAAACAAATCATAAATAATCTGAATACATTTAAAACATTTAAGATTTAAAAAGAAAACCCCATATAATACATACACACTCACAAGCATACCATACACAATTTAAACATGCCCAGGGGGAGATGTCTTAGTTCCCCCATGCCTGACGGCAAAGGTGGGTTTTAAGGAGTTTACGGAAGGCAGGTAGAGTAGGGGCAGTTCTAATCTCCGGGGGGAGTTGGTTCCAGAGAGCCGGTGCCGCCACAGAGAAGGCTCTTCCCCTGGGGCCCGCCAACCGACACTTTTTAGTTGACGGGACCCGGGTCGCTGGGATTCATGCACCAAGACAAATTCCTTGTGTGTCCAATCACACTTGGCCAATAAAGAATTCTATTCTATTCTATTCTATTCTATAATAGCACTCATATCACAGTTCTTACCTGCATTCTTGACTGCTGTGAGCCGCCCTGAGTCTGCGGAGAGGGGCAGCATACAAATCTAAATAATAAACAATAAATAAATAAATCTTAAAGAATGCCCCCATTGTCTCTGCTGGTAGTAGCACCTAGCAGACCTCTGACCTCTTTCAAAACCTCGTTATCCTTTCCTAAATTTACATCCCTTACAATCGGAATCACCAACCAGAAGGTGGCTTCTCTTTTTGGATACCTCGCTGCTCTTGGGTGACTGATGTGTCATCCGTGATTTTGTGGGCGGGCAAGGGGGCGTTGCACGACCCAGATCCTCCGCAGGGGAGGGGAGGGGAATCGGAGGTTTGGAGGGAGAGGGGAAACCCGCCCCATAACTGCTCTTGGCTGTGCAGGGGGGGGGGGAGATCCCACGAATGGGGGAGGTGGGAGGAGAGAAGGAAGCCTAAAGGGATCCCCTGCTCACATCTCCATTGAGATTCAGATTCCGAGCCTGGGAGGATCTTTGGAGAGAGCCAGCGCAGACCAGTTGACCAGCGGTGCCAGTGGCTGGAAGATCCCGTCTGACCATAGGAGAAGCAGGAACAACTCCAGGTCAGAGAAGCCTCTTTGGGGGAATACAAAGAGATCTTCACACGGTTGAATTCTTCTATTTCTCCCTGATGGGGTTTTGGAGATGAATAATCCGGGTAGATATTTAGAGAACCTCATTAGCGGAATTGTTCTTGTGTCCTTCCAAAGAGTTTCTCGTTTGGAGCGAATCTCCCATTGGGTCTCATTGATGGCCACTGATGGACACAAGGGATTTGTGGGCTGAAAATACAATCCAAATTCCTTTTTGTCCTGTCCTCTTAACTGCTCTTTTTTTTTCTTTTTTAATTTTTTTTTAAATTGAATTTTTTGAAACAAATAACAAACAAACATACACACAAAAAATAGACACATCATACAATACATACAAGCAGTTTATGGAAACAAATAACAAACAAGCACACACACAAAAATAGACACATCATACAATACATACAAGCAGTTTATGGAAACAAATAACAAACAAACATACACACAAAAAAATAGACACATCATACAATACATACAAGCAGTTTATGGAAACAAACAACAAACAAGCACACACAAAAATAGACACATCATACAATACATACAAGCAGTTTATGGAAACAAATAACAAACAAACATACACACAAAAAATAGACACATCATACAATACATACAAGCAGTTTATGGAAACAAATAACAAACAAGCACACACACAAAAATAGACACATCATACAATACATACAAGCAGTTTATGGAAACAAATAACAAACAAACATACACACAAAAAAATAGACACATCATACAATACATACAAGCAGTTTATGGAAACAAATAACAAACAAGCACACACACAAAAATAGACACATCATACAATACATACAAGCAGTTTATGGAAACGTGTGCATTTTGAATTAAAGTTGCTTTTTGCATGGCCTTTCCTACATTGTCCTCTTTTATTTTGTTTGGTTTTTTTCATTTCTGTTTTTTTCTTCTCTATCCAATTGTATAATTTCCCCCCATATGTTATAATAGTCATTTTCCTGTTTATTTTGCAATTCCATTGTTGTTTTGCACATTCTAGTATCTTTCTCTGATTACCATTTGTTCTGTTGCTATATATTTTTTTTCTTAGAAAAAAATTAAAGAAAATTTATTTGCTTAAATTTTAGGTTCTTCCAGGAATGTGTAGTAATTGGGTGGGTTGCACAAATCTTTCTCCTGATTTGTCTTTCAGAGGGATCCCTAAGAATAAAAAAATCAAGGTCAGGATTTAGCTTTACTAGATAAATGGTCAAAGCAATGGAAACTGCAGTTTAATGTTTCCAAATGTAAAATAATGCACTTGGGGAAAAGGAATCCTCAATCTGAGTATTGCATTGGCAGTTCTGTGTTAGCAAAAACTTCAGAAGAAAAGGATTTAGGGGTCGTGATTTCTGACAGTCTCAAAATGGGTGAGCAGTGTGGTCGGGCGGTAGGAAAAGCAAGTAGGATGCTTGGCTGCATAGCTAGAGGTATAACAAGCAGGAAGAGTGAAATTGTGATCCCCTTATATAGAGCGCTGGTGAGACCACATTTGGAGTACTGTGTTCAGTTCTGGAGACCTCACCTACAAAAAGATATTGACAAAATTGAACGGGTCCAAAGACGGGCTACAAGAATGGTGGAAGGTCTTAAGCATAAAACGTATCAGGAAAGACTTCATGAACTCAATCTGTATAGTCTGGAGGACAGAAGGAAAAGGGGGGACATGATCGAAACATTTAAATATGTTAAAGGGTTAAATAGGATCCAGGGGGGAAGTGTTTTTAACAGGAAAGTGAACACAAGAACAAGGGGACACAATCTGAAGTTAGTTGGGGGAAAGATCAAAGGCAACATGAGAAAATATAATTTTACTGAAAGAGTAGTAGATCCTTGGAACAAACTTCCAGCAGATGTGGTAGATAAATCCACAGTAACTGAATTTAAACATGCCTGGGATAAACATATATCCATCCTAAGATAAAATACAGAAAATAGTAAAAGTGCAGAGTAGATGGACCATGAGGTCGTTTTCTGCCATCAGACTTCTATGTTTCTATGTTTCTAGGATACCTCACTAGGCAAGGGAAGACTGTTCCATTGAATTGGAGATTTTCTAGGAAGACTGTAGTTATCCTTAATTCTCTGTGTCATAGAAATATAGAAGACTGACGGCAGAAAAAGACCTCATGGTCCATCTAGTCTGCCCTTATACTACTTTCTGTCTTTTATCTTAGGATGGATATATGTTTATCCCAGGCATGTTTAAATTCAGTGACTGTGGATTTACCAACCACGTCTGCTGGAAGTTTGTTCCAAGGATCTACTCCTCTTTCAGTCAAATAATATTTTCTCATGTTGCTTCTGATCTTTCCCCCAACTAACTTCAGATTGTGTCCCCTTGTTCTTGTGTTCACTTTCCTATTAAAAACACTTCCCTCCTGAACCTTATTTAACCCTTTAACATATTTAAATGTTTCGATCCTGTCCACCCTTTTCCTTCTGTCCTCCAGACTATACAGGTTGAGTTCATGAAGTCTTTCCTGATACGTTTTATGCTTAAGACCTTCCACCATTCTTGTAGCCCGTCTTTGGACCCCTTCAATTTTGTCAATATCTTTTTGTAGGTGAGGTCTACAGAACTGAACACAGTACTCCAAATGTGGTCTCCAAATGTGTGTCTTCTCCTATATTAGTCGTTGGATTTAGCAGAAGGAGACCCAATGCAAAAGAAAGAACTCCCTCTTCAAGCTAGAAGACTTAAGGCGCACAAAGGAATCCCCTCCCTTCAGAGCAAGCCTATGGTTTGCCTTTCACGGAAGACTGACTCTTGGGGGGGCCCACTTTGAGTTGCATTCTGGCTCATTCTCCATCACGAGGGGTCTCTCTTTGTTTTTGGCCTTCATTAAGAGATAATTCCTACACAGGTCATTGCTCGGCCATTTCCAACACCACCTTTCACTGCCGGCATTTTTCTTGGATTTCTGCAATATATAAGTGCTCTGGTGTGCCTTTCGTCCCCTGTCCAATTGTCTTTCCTTTCTTTCACCTATCATATATATTCTCTTCCTTTCATATATCCTCTCCTCTAAGTTCACTTTTATCCTTATATATATTACCACATGTCTATTTTTCTTCCTATGTATTTGTGTATTGGACAAATGAATAAAATAAAAAAAAATATCACTAATTTCTTTGGTTTTGAACTGCAGAGGGGGGTGGTGGAGAATTTACTTTTTTTTTTAAATTTATTTTGTCCAATACACAATAATAAACAATGAAGGTTATAGAGGATATAGTAGAGAAGAAATACGAGATATAGGAGAGACTATAGGACAGGGGATGGAAGGCACTCTAGTGCGCTTATGTACGCCCCTTACTGACATAGAAACATAGAAACATAAACTGACGGCAGAAAAAGACCTCATGGTCCATCTAGTCTGCCCTTATACTATTTCCTGTATTTTACTCTACAATGCATATATGTTTATCCCAGGCATGTTTAAATTCAGTTACTGTGGATTTACCAACCACATCTGCTGGAAGTTTGTTCCAAGGATCTACTACTCTTTCAGTGAAATAATATTTTCTCACGTTGCTTTTGATATTTCCCCCAACTAACTTCAGATTGTGTCCCCTTGTTCTTGAGTTCACTTTCCTATTAAAAACACTTCCCTCCCGGACCTTATTTAACCCTTTAACATATTTAAATGTTTCAATCATGTCCCCCCTTTTCCTTCTGTCCTTCAGACTATATAGATAGAGTTCATGAAGTCTTTCCTGATACATTTTATGCTTAAGACCTTCCACCATTCTTGTAGCCCGTCTTTGGACCCATTCAATTTTGTCAATATCTTTTTGTAGGGGAGGTCTCCAGAACTGAACACAGTATTCCAAGTGTGGTCTCACCAGCACTCTATATAGCGGGATCATAATCTCCCTCTTCCTGCTTGTTATACCTCTAGCTATGCAGCCAAGCATCCTACTTGCTTTCCCTACCGCCTGACTGCACTGTTCACCCATTTTGAGACTGTCAGAAATCACTACCCCATAATCCTTCTCTTCTGAAGTTTTTGCTAACACAGAACTGCCAATACAATACTCAGATTGAGGTTTCCTTTTCCCCAAGTGCATTATTTTACATTTGGAAACATTAAACTGCGGTTTCCATTGCTTTGACCATTTATCGAGTAAAGCTAAATCATTTACCATATTACAGACACCTCCAGGAATCTCAACCCTATTGCACACTTTACAGTCATCGGCAAATAGGCAAACCTTCCCTACCAAACCTTCCCCTATGTCACTCACAAACATATTAAAAAGAATAGGACCCAGAACAGACCCTCATGGCACATCGCTTGTAACCTGTCTCTGCTCAGAATACTCGCCTTTTTATCATATAATGAGATGAGTCCACCTAGGAAAATGTCTAATCAAGAATTTTTTACTTTGACTTTTAGTCCCAAAGGTCCTTTTTTCAAGAGGCAACTGGACATTCTAGGTGTTGAAGAAACATCTTGGATGGGAAGTGAAACATCTTCAAAGGAAAACCAGAAAGTCCAGTTGTCTTTTGAAAAAGCACGTTTTGGACAACCATGACCATGGATGGCTGAGAATCCTCATAGACATTTGTGCTTTTAGGATTTGCAGATTGAAGGAGATCTTGCAAATTCTACCGAGTCTGCTTACAACCCTCCTTCCTTCTTTAGGGTCCTGGGTCCTTTGGGGAGGTGGCCATCCATTTCAACGGTGAAGAGTGGTTGCGGTTGCGGTTACCCAAGTCATGTTGGAAACGTCTAAGATGGTGGCTTCCTTAGGTAAGGGCTCCTCTGGAGGGAAATTTAAGTCAGAGCAAGCTGACTTAAATTAGATACTTTATTTACAACTTAGAGCGTTAAAGTCACTCATGCCCTCATCACCTCGAGGTTCGATTACTGCAACGCTGTCTACATGGGGCTACTCTGAAAACTGTTTGGAAACTTCAGATCGTGCAGAATGCGGCCACGCGAGCAGTCATGGGTCTTCCCAGATATATCCATGTTTCATCAACACTCTGCGGCCTGCATTGGTTGCCGATTGGTTTCTGGACACAATTCATAGTGTTGGTGATGACCTATCAAGCCCTACATGGCATCGGACCAGATTCCTTACGGGACCGCCTTCTGCCACATAAATCCCAGCGGCCGATCAGGTTCCGCAGAGTTGGCCTTCTCCAGGTCCTGTCGACCAGACAATGTCGTCTGGCAGGGCCTAGGGGAAGAGCCTTCTCTGTGGTGGCCCTGGCCCTCTGGAATCAGCTCCCTCAAGAGATTTGAACTGCCCCCACTCTCCTCGTCTTCCGCAAGAGCCTTAAGACCTATCTATATCGCCAGGCATGGAACAATTAGTACATGCCCCCGCTCCTGACCATCAAGAGTTATGTGTGTTTATGATTGTGTAAATGATTGTTTTTAAGATAATGGGTTTTAGTCATAGTTTTAATTATTAGATTTGTACTTATATTGTTTTTATTGTTGTGAGCCGCCCCGAGTCTCCGATGAGGGGTGGCATACAAGCCTAATACATTATTATTATTATTATTATTATTATTATTATTATTATTATTATTATTATTATGTCAGTACTACACAGCAAACGAGATCACTATGCTGGATTTCGTATTTCATCACCAGTCGGGCGCTTCCCAAGCACCTAGGACTGCGTGATGTAGCGGCGAATTATGTTTGCCGATCCCAGTCAAGCGGCCTTTTGCAATTGACAGATGGAGATTTTGTCAATTCCAATGGTTTTCAAATGTCCGCTGAGATCCTTTGGCACTGCGCCCAGCGTGCCAAGTACCACTGGGACCACTTTCACGGGCTTATGCCAGAGTCATTGCAGCTCTATTATTATTATTGTTGTTGTTGTTGTTGTTGTTTTGTTGTTGTTGTTATTATTATTATTATTATATCTAACTTGTTAAAAATGATTTCATTTTTTTTCTTCTTAAATTAATTGCAGTCCCCCTTCATGGTCTTTTAAATAGCCGCTCCGAGTCTTTGGAGAGGGGCGGCATACAAATCTAATTATTATTATTAATAATAATAATAATAATAATAATAATAATAATAATAATTTAGAAGAAAGAAATTACTGTGTGACCAGCAAGGGTTGACTTTCAGTCTTGTGGTCATCCTTGGGTCATAACTGCATAGTCATTGAGAAGAAGTTCAGGGAGAGGATGTTTTTGCTGTTGCAGTTGTCTTACTTGGCAACAAATTTTGTCTTGCTTTGTTTTGGAATGACGTATGTTGTCTTGAGTGCAGGTTGGGTGGGTGATAGTTGAGACAATTTATGTGCCATGTTTTGATGTCAAGTCATGTCTTTGCTTTAAATTTTTAACTGCCAAGAATGAGGGTTAGATGAGCAACTATGGCAGTCTTTCGGACCAGAATATCTCCGGGACCACCTTCTGCCGCACGAATCCCAGCGACCGATTAGGTCCCACAGAGTTGGCCTTCTCCGGGTCCTGTCGACTAAACAATGTCGTCTGGCGGGTCCCAGGGGAAGAGCCTTCTCTGTGGCGGCCCCGACCCTCTGGAACCAGCTCCCCCCTGAGATTAGAATTGCCCCCACCCTCCTTGCCTTTCGTAAACTCCTTAAAACCCACCTCTGTCGTCAGGCATGGGGGAACTGAAATAACTTCCCCAGGCCTATATTGTTTATGTATGGTGTGTTGTGTGCATGTTTTGAAATTATGGGCTTTTAGTTTAAATTATTAGATTTGTGTTACATATTGTTTTGCTACTATTGTTGTTAGCCGCCCCGAGTCTACGGAGAGGGGCGGCATACAAATGTAATTAATAGTAGTAATAATAATAATAATAATAATAATAATAATAATAATAATAACTAATGCCATCACTCTACTAAACAAATAATCCCCTCAACACTGTCAGACTTTCTACTAAATCTGCACTTCTATTCTACTAGTTTTTCTCATCATTCCTTTCACCCATTTCCTCCCATGTTGACTGTATGACTGTAACTTGTTGCTTATATCCTAAGATTTTTATTAATATTGATTGCTTCTTCATTGCTTATTTGACCCCTATGACAATCATTAAGTGTCGTACCACATGATTCTTGACAAAAGGTATATTTTATTTTATGTACGCTGAGAGCATCTGCACCAAGACAAATTCCTTGTGTGTCCAATCACACTTGGCCAATAAAAATTCTATTCTATTCTATTCTAATAATTAATATCCATGCTGTCATTTCCCTTGTCCCTTTCTCTGCAGATGTTCAGTGGTAGATAAATGTATGCATAAGGACACCAAAGTGGACGCTGTAGATTATTCTAATCTATTTTTTTCTTCCCCTGCAAGCATTTGATGCCCAGAAGAAGGAAAATGACCAAGAACCAAATTTAGTGCCATTGAAAATAATCAAAATTGAAATTCCTGAAGAGACACCTCCAAATAAGTGGGGATGGATGAAACCTGAAAAGAAGTTCGATTGGAGGGAAAACTCTATTCCTGAACGTGTGGAAATGGATTGTTTCCGGACTCAAGGTGATTCCAACAAAAATATGGGGAAATTTCAAAGTAGAAAAAGATTGAAAATAAACCCCAAATTTAGTAATAATTGCAAATCTGGAAACAGCTCCAACAGTATTAAGTTGAAGTGTTGGTTACGACATTTAAAGCCCTGCATGGCATTGGACCAGAGTACCTCCGGAACCAACTGCTACCGCACAAATCCCAGCGACCGATAAGGTCCCACAGAGTTGGCCTTCTCCGGGTCCCATCGACTAAACAATGTTGTTTGGCGGGCCCCAGGGGAAGAGCCTTCTTTGTGGCGGCCCCGGCCCTCTGGAATCAACTCCCCCCGGAGATTAGAACTGCTCCCACACTCCTTGTCTTTACTTAAATTACTTAAGACCCATCTATACCGCTAGGCATAGGGGAGTTGAGATACCTTTCCCCCAGGCTTTTTTATATTTATGTTTGGGTATGTATATGTTGTTTGCTTTTTTAAATATGATAGGGTTTTATGTGCTTTTTAATATTAGATTTGTTTTTGCTGGAATATTGTTTTTATTATTGTTGTGAGCCCCCCCCCCCCCCCGAGTCTTCGGAGAGGGGCGGCATTCAAATCTAATAAATTGAATTGAATTGAATTATTATTTGACCACCAAATTTGAAGCAAACAGG
Source organism: Erythrolamprus reginae (assembly GCF_031021105.1). Lineage (NCBI taxonomy): Eukaryota > Metazoa > Chordata > Lepidosauria > Squamata > Dipsadidae > Erythrolamprus > Erythrolamprus reginae. The sequence goes on from NC_091951.1 coordinate 4,003,138, forward strand.
TGCAATTCATTATTTTATACAGCCCCTCTGTTCTTCTGTGCAAAGCGGAAAAAACAAGGTAGATGACAACCATCTGGACTTTGTCCTAACCCAACAATGGAGACCAAGATACTGCTTAATGGACCATTTGGCTTGGGTGGCTGATGTCTAAAGCCATGTCCAATGTTTGTAATCCAGTATTATTTGTCCCACATATCTATCTATCTATCTATCTATCTATCTATCTATCTATCTATCTATCTATCTATCTATCTATCTATCTATCTATCATCTACCTACCTACCTACCTACCTATCTATTCATTTAATTTGTATGCCGCCCCTCTCCGCAGACTCGGGGCAGCTCACAGCAACAGAAAACAATATATAATACAAATTCAATAATTAGAAAGCTAAAAACCCATAATTTAAAAAACATGCACACAACATACCATACATAAACAGTATAGGCTTGAGGAAGTTATCTCAGTTCCCCCATGCCTGACAGCAGAGGTGGGTTTTAACAAGTTTACGAAAGGCAAGGAGGGTGGGGGCAGTTCCAATTTCAGGGGGGAGCTGGTTCCAGAGGGTCGGGGCCACCACAGAGAAAGCTCTTCCCCCGGGACCCACCAAACGACATTATTTAGTCAACGGGACCTGGAGAAGGCCAACTCTTTGGGACTTAACCGGTCGCTGGGATTCATCTCATTAAATTATCAGATATTAGAAACATAGAAACATAGAAGACCTCCTGGTCCATCTAGACTAACCTTATACTATTTCCTGTATTTTATCTTAGGATGGATCTATGTTTATCCCAGGCATGTTTAAATTCAGTTACTGTGGATTTACTAACCACGTCTGCTGGAAGTTTGTTCCAAGGATCTACTGCTCTTTCAGTCAAATAATATTTTCTCATGTTGCTTTTGATCTTTCCCCCAACTAAAACATGTTTTTTTTAATGGTCCTAGGAACCGAGACAATGAAACGCGTAGAGAAGAAGGCTAAGAAGAGAAAATATATTGAGGATTTTTTACAGTATGGTTTTACCTCAGTAGTTACAGCAGGAATTGAGAAGCCGCAATGCGTTATTTGTAGTAAAGTTCTCTCAGCCGAATCTATGAAGCCCAACAAACTGAAACGCCATTTTGATAGCAAGCATGCAAACTTTGTCGGCATGGACCCCAACTATTTTAGAAGCAAAGCTGATGGGCTCAAGGAAGCCGTACTTGACACTGGTGGCAAATGCCGCAACCAAAACAAAGCAGCCGTCGAAGCTTCGTATTTGGTGGCACTCAGAATCGCCAGAGCTATGAAACCTCACACCATTGCTGAGGATTTACTGTTGCCAGCAGCCAAAGACATTGTTCGCGTGATGATCGGAGATGAATTTGTTACGAAATTGAGCGCAATTTCCTTATCCAACGATACTGTCCGCAGGAGAATAGATGACATGTCTGCTGATATCCTTGATCAGATAATCCAGGAAGTTCAATCTGCTCCACTTCCAATATTTAGCATCCAGCTTAACGAATCTACGGACGTCGCAAACTGTTCACAGCTACTGGTTTACGTGAGGTATATTGCTGATGGTGACTTTAAAGACGAGTTTCTTCTTTGCAAACCTCTTGAAACAACAACTACTGCACACGATGTATTTGACACAGTTGGCTCGTTTCTGAAACAGCACAACATCTCTTGGGGAAAGGTTTGTGGTGTTTGCACAGACGGGGCTTCGGCTGTGCTAGGATGTCTATCTGGATTTCAACGTTTGGTAATGAGTGAGTCACCAAACGTTATCGGAACTCATTCTATGATTCATTGGCAAACGTTAGCCACAAAGACACTGCCACAAGAGTTACAAGAAGTAATGAAAAGAGTCATAAGTTCTGTCAATTTTGTAAAGGCAAGCAATTTAAACAGTCGACTGTTTTCGCAACTGTGCAGTGCGTTGGAGGCGCCGAACAATGCTCTGCTATTTCACACTGAAGTGAGATGGTTGTCGAGAGGAAAAGTTTTAAAACGTGTTTTCGAGCTTCGTGATGAACTCAAGGCGTTTTTTAATCAGAAAGGAAGGCCGCAGTTCGAAGCGCTTTTCAGCGACAATAGCGAACTGCAGAAAATAGCTTATTTGGTCGACGTCTTTGATATCTTGAATGAGTTAAATTTATCACTGCAGGGGCCAAACACAACATGCCTTGATTTGTCTGAAAAGATCCAATCGTTTCAAATGAAACTTCAGCTTTGGCAAAAGAAATTGGCTGAGAATAAAATTTACATGTTGCCTACTTTATCTGCTTTCTTTGAGGAACATGACATTGAGCCAGACGAAAGGATTACGATGATAATTTCTGTGAAGCAACACTTGCACACGCTGGCAGGTGAGATTTCATCCTACTTTCCAAATCTACCTGAAGTCCCTTTTGCACTTGCCAGAAGCCCATTCACAGTAAACGTTGAAGATGTTCCCGAGACAGCACAGGAGGAGTTCATAGAACTTATTAACAGCGATGCAGCAAGAACTGATTTCGCTACAATGCCAGTTACAAAGTTCTGGGTCAAGTGTTTGGCGTCCTATCCCGTTCTGTCTGAGATTGTGTTGCGCCTTCTTCTTCCCTTTCCAACGACGTATCTTTGTGAAACAGGGTTTTCCAGCTTGTTGGTCATCAAGTCTAAATACAGACGTAGACTTCTCGTGGAAGATGATATCCGTTGTGCTCTTGCAAAGACTGCCCCGAGGATTTCAGATCTGGTGAGAAAGAAGCAATCTCAATCTTCACACTGATGTCGGCTTTTTACGCGTACTGTCGCAAAGGGTAGCAACGTAGTTTAGTATTGTTATATTAAGACTGGGACCGATGCTACACCGTGCTTCAAGAAAAAATTTCATTTGTTTTTAATTAGAAATAAATATTTTACAATATATAATTACATATTGCTTTTGTGATTAATCACTATGCTTTAATTGAATTAAAAAATGCACAGGAAGCAAACCTCATGCCAGATGCACGCGCCCAACCCCTGCCCATGCACCCCACCCAAACCCCGCCCAGAGGCGTCCTGGTAAAGGCAGACCCCTCTCTGCCGGGGAGGGTGAAAAAGTGGTCTACCGAGCCCACTAACAGTTGGGAAACTGGCATATGTGATGGATGTGGCAATGTGGGGGTGGGGGGTTGCACGCATAGGCACAGGGAAGGCACATGAGGGGAAATGAATTATGGGTGTGGGCATGTGTGCTTTTGGTACCCAACGGTAAAAAGGTTCACCAACACCAATAAAGCCGGGGTGGCGCAGCAGGTAGAGTACTGTACTGCAGGCCACTGAAGCTGACTGTAGATCTGTAGGTCAGCGGTTCAAATCTCATCACCGGCTCAAGGTTGACTCAGCCTTCCATCCTTCCGAGGTGGGTAAAATGAGGACCCGGATTGTGGGGGCAATAGGCTGACTCTGTTAAAAAAGTGCTATTGCTAACATGTTGTAAGCCGCCCTGAGTCTAAGGAGAAGGGCGGCATAAAAATCGAATGAATAAATAAATAAACACTGTTAGAAAGTGCTAGAAGGGGGTGGAATGAGTTTACATCTGACTCAGTTTCACGTTGTACAATGATGCCTTAAAAACCATGGAATGAGAAAAGCATTAGTAAGGTAGATTACTAATTAAGAAGCAAACAATTAAAATATGGGAACAATGCTTATAAAATCCTGGATTTTTAAATTAAAATAGAATAGAATTTTATTGGCCAAGGGTGGTTGGAATTTGTCTTGGTGCATATGTTCTCGGTGTACATAAAAGAGAAGATACATTTGTCAAGAATCATGAGGCACAACACTTAATGATTGTCATAGGGTACAAATAAGCAATCCAATCATATTGGGAATAGTATAGTACAGTATAGTATAGCATAGTATAGCATAGCATAGCATAGCATTAGTATAGTATAGTATAGTATCAGTATAGTATAGTATTGTATTAGTATAATATAATATAGTATTAGTATAGTATAGTTTAGTACACTATTAGTATAGTACAGTATTAATACAGTATTAGTATAGTATAGTATAATATAGTATTAGTATAGTATAGTATAAGTATAGTATCCTCAAATAAAGCTCATCTGTTTGGAACCCATATCGCATCTCAGACATTAACGCACTTGAAAATGTCCAAAGATACTTCACCAGAAGAGCCCTTCACTCCTCCACTCGAAACAGAATACCCTACGCGACTAGACTTTCAATCCTGGGCCTAGAAAGTTTAGAACTAAGACGCCTTAAACAAGATCTAAGTATTGCCCACAAGATCATATGCTGCAACGTCCTGCCTGTTGGTGACTACTTCAGCTTCAACCACAACAACACAAGAGCATACAACAGATTTAAACTTAATATTAACCGCTCCAAACCTGACTGTAAAAAATATGACTTCAGTAACCAAGTTGTCGAAGCGTTGAACTCATTACCGGACTCCATAGTATTATCCCCAAACCCCCAACACTTTACCCTTAGATTATCTACGGTTGACCTATCCAGATTCCTAAGAGGTCAGTAAGGGGCGAGTACAAGTGTACTCAAGTGCTTTCCGTCCCCTGTCCTATTGCTCTCCTATATCTCCTATACCTTTCTTCTATTCCTATATCTCTTCTTCTATTCTTTCATTGATATGTTTTATTCCTATATCTTCTCTTCTCTTCTTTCTTAGATATATTTTACTATGAGTATATCCTCTATAACCTTCATCATGTATTTTACTATGTGTATATAGATATATACCCGCTAAAACATACATTGTGTATTGGACAAAATAAATAAATAAATAAATGAAATAAAGTATTAGTATAGTATAGTATTAGTACAGTACTAGTATAGTACAGGACAGGACAGAATTCTCTATTGGCCAAGTGTGATTGGACACACGAGGAATTTGTCTTGGTGCAGATGCTCTCAGTGGACATAAAAGAAAAAGAGATATTTGTCAAGAATCATGTGGTGCAACACTTAATGATAGTCCAGGTACAAATAAGCAATCCAATCATATTGGGGTTAGTATAGTATAGTATTAATATAGTATAGTATCAGTATAGTATAATATTAATATAATATAGTATTAGTATAGTATAGTATTAGTATAGTATAAGTATAGTATTAATATAGTATTAGCATAGTATAATATAGTATTAGTATAGTATTAGCATAGTATAATATAGTATTAGTATAGTATTAGCATAGTATAAGTATAGTATTAGTATAGTATTGGTATAGTATAAGTATAGTATTAGTATAGTATAATATTAGTATAGTACTAGTATAGTACAGGACAGGACAGGACAGAATTCTCTATTGGCCAAGTGTGATTGGACACACGAGGAATTTGTCTTGGTGCAGATGCTCTCAGTGGACATAAAAGAAAAAGAGATATTTGTCAAGAATCACGTGGTGCAACACTTAATGATAGTCCAGGTACAAATAAACAATCCAATCATATTGGGGTTAGTATAGTATAGTATTAGCATAGTATAGTATCAGTATAGTATAGTATTAATATAATATAGTATTAGTATAGTATAGTATAAGTATAGTATAAGTATAGTATTAGTATAGTATAATATAGTATTAGTATAGTATTAGCATAGTATAATATAGTATTAGTATAGTATTAGCATAGCATAATATAGTATTAGTATAGTATTGGTATAGTATAAGTATAGTATAGTATTAGTATAGTACTAGTATAGTACAGGACAGGGCAGAATTCTCTATTGGCCAAGTGTGATTGGACACACGAGGAATTTGTCTTGGTGCAGATGCTCTCAGTGGACATAAAAGAAAAAGAGATATTTGTCAAGAATCACGTGGTGCAACACTTAATGATAGTCCAGGTACAAATACACAATCCAATCATATTGGGGTTAGTATAGTATAGTATTAGCATAGTATAGTATCAGTATAGTATAGTATTAATATAATATAGTATTAGTATAGTATAAGTATAGTATTAGTATAGTATAATATAGTATTAGTATAGTATTAGCATAGTATAATATAGTATTAGTATAGTATTAGCATAGCATAATATAGTATTAGTATAGTATTGGTATAGTATAAGTATAGTATAGTATTAGTATAGTACTAGTATAGTACAGGACAGGGCAGAATTCTCTATTGGCCAAGTGTGATTGGACACACGAGGAATTTGTCTTGGTGCAGATGCTCTCAGTGGACATAAAAGAAAAAGAGACATTTGCCAAGAATCACGTGGTGCAACACTTAATGATAGTCCAGGTACAAATAAGCAATCCAATCATATTAGGAACTAATCAATATAAATTGTAAGGATACAAGCAACAAGGTCACAGTCATATATGGGAGAAGATGGGTGATGGGGATGACGAGAAGATTAATAGTAGTTAATAAGCACTACTCGGGTGATACTAGGGACCTAGAGAAACCTCCAGGTGGCCCCAATGACTCTCCAAAAGGATGCAAACGATAAGCTGCCTGCAAGGAATCTACATCCTCCCACGAGCTCCCAAAAGGACGGAAGCCGCATTGGATCTCCGCCTGGATTCTCTCGCTGCCCTTCAATAGCCTCTAAAGCTGCCTCCACGGCCGCGATTTCCCGCCAGATGCCAGCAGGGGGCGATCTCTTGGCTGTCGACTGACGGCGCCACTGCGCACGCTCCGCACCTTCAGCTGGGTCGTGCTGAGAGTTGCTTCCTGGGAATCTGCTGTGGGCGGGCAAGAGGAAGTTACGCCACTCAGGGGAGGGGAGGAGCTCCCGACGGTTGGAGAGAGCGGGAAACGCGCCTCAGAACTGCTGTTGCCTGCGCGTGAGGGGAGATCTAACAATAGGGCTGGTGGGAGGAGAGGAGGAAGAATAAAGGGATCCCTTGTTCACATCTCCACTCAGATTCAAGATTCCTGGGAGGATCTGTGGAGATCCAGCGGAGACCAGGTGAAAGCTGGGAGATCCCTTCTGAGCCTGGGAGACCAGAGGAGAAGCTGGAAGAGATCCATGTCAGACAAGCTTCTTTTAGGGATCTTCACGTGCTTTAATATCCCCATTTCTCCATGATGGAGTTTTGGGATTAATAATCCGAGTAAATAATTAGCACAATTGCTCCAATGTCCTTCCACAGAGTTTCTCATTGGGAGCCATTCTCCCATTGGGCCTCATTGATCGCCACTGTTGGATATACGGTATTTTTTGCTTCTGTCAGGGTTTCCCAACCTTGGCCACTTGAAGGTCTCTGCATTCGCTGGCTGGGGAATTCTGGGAGTTGAAGTCCAAATCTCTTCAAGTGCCCAAGGTTGGGAAACACTGATTTAGAGAACCTCCTTGACGCAATTGTTCTTGGGTCCTTCCAAAGAGTCTCTCACTTGGAGCGATTCTCCCATTGGGTCTCATCCATCACCACTGATGGACACAAGGGATTTGTGGGCAGAAAATACAACCCGCACCCTCTTTTCCCCTGTCCTCTTAACTGCTCTTCTTTGCTTAAATTTTGGATTCTGAGATGGTTCCTGGAATGGGGAGCAAATCTTTCTCCTGATCTGTCTTTCAGCAGGATCCCTGTGGATAAAACTCAAGATCAGGACACCTTACTAGGTAAGGGAAGGCTCTTCCACCGGATTGGGGGTTTTCTGGAAAGTTATCCTTCATTCTCTGCGTTGTCTTCTCATGTTTTAGTTGTTGGCTTTAGTAGAAGGTGAACCATTACGAGAAGAAAGAACTTCATAGAAACATAGAAGTCTGACGGCAGAAAAAGACCTCATGGTCCATCTAGTCTGCCCTTATACTATTTTCTGTATTTTATCTTAGGATGGATATATGTTTATCCCAGGCATGTTTAAATTCAGTTACTGTGGATTTATCTACCACGTCTGCTGGGAGTTTGTTCCAAGGATATACTACTCTTTCAGTAAAATAATATTTTCTCATGTTGCTTTTGATCTTTCCCCCAACTAACTTCAGATTGTGTCCCCTTGTTCTTGTGTCCACTTTCCTATTAAAAACCCTTCCCTCCTGAACCTTATTTAACCCTTTAACATTTAAATGTTTCGATCATGTCCCCCCTTTTCCTTCTGTCCTCCAGACTATACAGATTGAGTTCATGAAGTCTTTCCTGATACGTTTTATGCTTAAGACCTTCCACCATTCTTGTAGCCTCCTTTTCAAGCTAGAAGACAAAGGAATTCCTGCCTATTGTTTGCCTTTCCCGGCTCCTGTAGGGGCCCCTTGAGTTGCATTCTGGTTCTTCCTCCATCATGGGAGATCTCTCTTTGTTTTTGGCCTTCCTTAAGAGATGGTCTTGAGCAAATTCCTACATAGATAATTGCTGGCCCGTTTCCAAAACCTCTTGTCCTTGCAGGCATTGGTACAATTTCACTATTTTCTCTGGTTTCAAACTGGGAGAATTTGCACTGTTTGAGCAAATGCTTTGGTTGCCCAAGAGTATAAACTTCTATAGATTGTTCCAAAAGATGTGGAGAACCATCTAAATGAGATTTGTTTTTCAGGAGTTTGGCCTTCTCCTTTCATTCATGGCTCTCATGATGGAACCTATGAAAAGCAGAAATTAGGAGAAGCAAAAATGGAGGTTCCCTGGGTAGGAGAGGAAGGAATCTTACGTTGTGCGTTCAAGCTAGTAAAGATGAAGTTGAACCTTTTCCTGTTTCCATCCTGTCTCTCTCTTTTCCAGTAGACAAAATGGAGTCACCGTTGATCACTGAATCATCTCCTTCTATTGGTGGAGCTGAAAACACCGTTGAATTCCTGACTCAGGTAAGAAGGAAAAGATTAGTAGCTTATATGGAGGAGCAGTAGCAGACCTCTAGATTCCTTTGGGGACTCAACATATGATTCTGCTATTCCTGAGCAAAGCACAAAAGGAAAATATAAATTTAAATTTACGATCAATCAAACTAGGTCCTCCTCTCAACAAAGATTTGGGAGATCTATGGAATTCCTTAGTGGTTGTATAATTCTGGTTTCAAAAGATGCCACATGGCAGGTTCATGATGCCCGTCCCAAGTAAAAGTAGAAAGGAGATGAATAGTTAGGCTAAACCTCCTTTATTTTAAGTGTAATCTTGTTTTCCTAATGTTGTAGAAAGGGATAAAAGTCTGCGGAGAGGGGCGGCATACAAATCCAATAAATAAAATAAATAAATAAAAACAGGAGAAGCAGAAATTGCTTTGTGTAAATTCCCAATAGAAAACGTTTTGGTTTTAAATTTGGCTTTTTTCCCACCATTTTTCCTAACCATGTTTGTATGTTAATCCAATTTTTTTTTGCTTCTGTACAAGTCTACCTTATATGATAATCTCACGAATCCCAGCGACCGATAAGGTCCCACAGAGTTGGCCTTCTCCGGGTCCCATCGACTAAACAATGTCGTTTGGCAGGCCCCAGGGGAAGAGCCTTCTCTGTGGCGGCCCCGGCCCTCTGGAACCAACTCCCCCCGGAGATTAGAACTGCCCCCACCCTCCCTGTTTTTCGTAAACTACTCAAGACTCACTTATACCGCCAGGCATGGGGGAGTTGAGATATTCCTTCCCCCTAGGCCATTACAAATTATACATGGTATGTTTGTGTGTATGTTTGGTTTTATAATAAGGGTTTTTAGTTGGGTTTTTTATTATTGGATTGTTACATGTTGTTTTATCATTGTTGTTAGCCGCTCTGAGTCTACGGAGAGGGGCGGCATACAAATCCAATACATTAATATTATTATTTTTATTTATTTATTTATTTATTTTTTAGAACCTGGTATTTGCTCACATTTCCAACATTTTACTGATTTATCTTTAAACATTTTTGATAATTTTTCTGATGACATATGCCACCTATATGCTGTTGCCATGGTTTAGTTTATAGTTTCTTCCCCACATTTATTTATTTATTTATTAGATTTGTATGCCGCCCCTCTCCGTTGACTCCGTTGCCATTTATCCAATTCTATGGTTTATCCAAAGTTCCTGATTCAAATTATAATTATTTATTTTACCATTTCTTCCTCTAATTCAGTATGTAACAAATCATTGTGTAATTTGGAGCATACTTCATAATCCCGCATATTTAAAATGATTTGCATATTATCTCTTATATGTCTTAGGTAGGAAGCCACTTTGGTATGAATGAATGAATGAATGAATTCAATAATCTTTTTAACCATCCTGTCATGATCGAAGCAAAAAATCTTATAATCCACATTCAATAAAGAAATTGGTCTGTAATTTCTTATTTGTTGTAAATCAGAGTCTTCTTTAGGTATAAAAGTTAAATATTTATTTATTTATTAGATTTGTATGCCGCCCCTCTCCACAGACTCGGGGCGGCTCACAACAACAATAAAACAATGTACAACAAATCTAATAATTTAAAATCACTAAAAAACCCTTATTAGAAGCAAACATACACACAAACATAGCATGCATAAGCTGAATAGGCCTGGAGGAGGTGTCTCAATTTCCCCAAGCCTGACGGCAGAGGTGGGTTTTGAGGAGTTCATGAAAGGCAAGGAGGGTGGGGGCAATTCTAATCTCCGGGAGGGGGAGCTGGTTCCAGCGGGTTGGGGCCATCACAGAGAAGGCTCTTCCCCTGGGTCCTGCCAAACAACATTGTTTAGTCGACGGGACCCGGAGAAGGCCAACTCTGCTTCTATCCATGAATCTGGGATTTTGGCCTTCAGTCACAAGTCATTAAATACTTCTCTAACAGCTTCACTTAATGAATCTTGTACTATTTTGTAAAAATCTGCTGGTAATGCATCGGGCCCCGGTGCTTTCCTTTCCTTCTGTGTTTTAAAAATCCCTTCTCTTAATTCCATCATTGATATCCTTTCCTCCAAATTCTTTTTGACATTTTCTGGAATTTTTGGTATCTTTGCATCCTCCAGATAATATCTCATTTCCTCTTCCTATTTTATTTTTCTTATTTGTATAACTGTTCGTGGTAATTTTCTATTACTTTCTGTTTTTCATTGTTTTTGTAGTGTAAATTTCCTTTCTTTTCTCTCTCTCTCTCTCTCTTAATTTTACAAACCAACTAACATTCTGGCTTATTTGCATTTTCAACAAATTTTTCTTTTGCCTGTTTTATTTTCTGGGCAATTTCTTCATTTTCAATAATATTTATGTTTCTAATAATGGTTTCTAATAATAATATCTAATAATAACTTTAAAATAACTTATTTTTAAGTGTTTTAAGTGTTTCCAAACTTTTGTATTACTCTTCCATCTCTTTTTGTTTTTGACTCATTTGTTGTTCTGTTTTCCCATATATGCCATTACTAGTCCTCTAGTACAATGTTTCCCATCCTTTTTTGAGCCACCGCACATTATTCACATTTACAAATTCCTGGGAAACATTGAGCGGGGGGGGGGGGAGCTAAAAAAAAGTTTGGACAAAAAAAATATCCCTCTTCCCCCCTTTCGCTCTATTTCTCTTTCTGTCCCTCTTTCTCTCTCTCTCTCCCTTCTTTCTTTCCCTGTCTCCATCCCTCTTTGTTTCGCCCTTCCTTCCTCTCTTTTTTCCTCCCCTTCTCTCTCCCTCCTTCCCTCCCTCTATGTCTTTCCCTCACCCCCCTTCCCCCTCTCTCTCTTGCTTTCTCTCTCTCTCTTGCTGTCTTTCTCTCTTTCTCCTCCCTCTCTCTTTCTCTCTCTCTCTTTTTTGCTTTCTCTCTCTTTTTCTCTCTCCCTCTCTTGCTATCTCTTTCTCTCTCTCTTGCTATCTCTCTTGCTATCTCTCTCTCTCTTTTGCTTTCTCTCTCCCCTCTCTCTCCCTTTCTTGCTTTCTCTCTCTTACTATATCTCTCTCTCTCTCTTTTGCTTTCTTTCTCTCGCTCTCTCTCTCTCCCTCTCTTGCTATCTCTTTCTCTCCCCCCTCTCTCCCTCTCTCTTTCTCTCTCTCTCTTGCTATCACTCTCTTTCTTTCTCTCTCTTTCTCGTACACCATGCCGCAGCAGTGGCCTTGGACAGTAGCCGTGGGGCGGCGGCATGGTGGTCAGCTGTGAGGCGGAGCTCCGGAACGGAGGCATCGACGGTGGCAGCTGGACGTGTTGCTAGACCCCGTACATGCTGGCGTTGCGCTGGGCATGGACGTGGGGCTGGAGCCTCCGGCCCACCCAGCAGGCAAGTGCCAGCCATGCAATTCCAGCCACCGCCATCGGTGCCTCTGTTCCGGAGCTCCGCCTCACAGCTGACCACCCTGCCGCCGCCCCACGGCTACAGCAATAAGGCCAGCCACCGGCGGTCAGTGCCTCCATTCCGGAGCTCCGCCTCACAGCTGACCACCCTGCCGCCGCCCCATGGCTACTGCTGCTGCCGTCGCCCTCCTGCTGTGCACCGCCCTGCCGCCGCCCTCCCACCAGGCCCCAAAGCTCACCTGCTGCCGCTGCCAGGGAAGTTCCAGCCCGGCGGGGTGCTGCAGCTGCCAGAAAAATTGGAAGGCGCAAAGAAGGAAGCTCAGCTTCGGATCTCACAACTTTTTGCTCTTCGCACTCTCAGCAAAAAGTTGCGAGACCAGAAGCTGAGCTTCTTTCTTCGCAGCACACCTGACCATGTCTCGCGGCACACTGGTTGGGAAACACTGCTCTGGTATATGCTTTATATATGCTAGTATCCCACAAATTTTGTAAAGAAGTACTTATTTTCTTTTTGAAAAGAAATTCAGTTCATTTTCCATATAGAAACATAGAAGACTGACAGCAGAAAAAGACCTCCTGGTCCATCTAGTCTGCCTTTATACTATTTCCTGTATTTTATCTTAGGATGGATATATGTTTATCCCAGGCATGTTTAAATTCAGTTACTGTGGATTTATCTACCACGTCTGCTGGAAGTTTGTTCCAAGGATCTACTACTCTTTCAGTGAAATAATATTTCCTCACGTTGCTTTTGATCTTTCCCCCAACTAACTTCAGATTGTGTCCTCCTGTTCTTGTGTTCACTTTCCTATTTAAACTACAGTATATTTGAAAGTTTTATTCATTTACTACTCTCTGATTCAATGTCCCTCTTGATCTCTTTCTTTGTTTTGGAAATGACAAATCTTGATCTCTTTCTTTGTCATTTCCATTTCATTATAATTGGGTTGTGGTCTGCCCATATACTTGGTTCAATTTTAATTATCTCTATCTTAGTCAATAATTCTAATGACATCCATATCATATCTATTCTTGACCATGACAAATACCTATTCGAATAGAACATATATTGTCTTTCTTTCATATTCCTCTGCCTCCCTGCATCTTGTAATGTTAGTTCATCCATCATTGTAAAAAATGTTTTGGGAAGAATTTCTGTTCCTTATTTACATTGGTTGATCTACAATTGCATTAAAATCTCCTGTTCATATATCTTCATCTTCATATTTGATTATTTTTTTAATGTAAGTTTCTATAAAATTTTTCTTGATTATCATTTTTGAGCAGTACTTTCTTCCTGATTGAATGGATTTGTGCGTATTTTAATTGGTTTTCTGGTTTTTAGATTTAATTCTTAACTTTAATTAATTGGATTTTGATGTACATTGTCTTTTTTATATGTTGTAAGCTGCCCCAAGTCCTCGGAGAGGGGCGGCATATAAATCCAATTAATAAATAAAATAAATGAAGCTTGGCTTCTAAAACTACTTGCAGGCTGTTGCTGTTATCTGAGGATCTTGAGGGATGATTCTGGGTCTTTCCTTAACCTCAGAAAGTCAAGCAGACAAACGGAAGCTGCCTTCTTCTGTTGTTAAGTTGGAAAAATAACAGTCCAGAGGGAGAGTATTCTCTGGATGTGTCATCTGCTGGCCATGTCCCCCCTCTTTTTCCTTTTTTCTCCCTTTGTATTTTATACCTTTATAAACTAATAAAAAGTTAAATTGAAATATTAATGAGAGTGAGCAAATCTGACTCTTTAAAAGAATCACAAAGACCATTTGGTTAGTATGTGAGACAGAAATCCCACATAGAACCGCTTATAAACATGAAATGTTGGGGCTACTGGTAAGTGGCATGTCTAAGGCAGTGTTTACCAACCTTTTTTGAGCCGCGGCATATTATTCACATTTTCAAAATCCTGGGGAACATGGGGGGGGGGGGGGGGGCGGGAAGTTTGGACAAAAAAATCTCTCTTCCTCCTTTTCATTCTATTTCTCTCTCCCTCCCTCGTTCTCTCCCTTTCTCTCTCTCTCCATCTCTCTTTCTTTCTCTCTTCCTACCTTCCTCTTTCTTTTGCTCTCTTTCTCCCTCCCTCCTCTTGTCTCTCTCTTTCTTTTTCTTTCTCTCATTCTGTCTCTCTTGCTATCTCTTTCTCTCTTCCTTCCTTCCTCTCTTTTGCTCTCTTTCTCTCTCCCTCCATCCCCCCTCTTGCTGTCGCTCTCTTTCTTTCTCTTTCTCTCTCTCTCATTCTGTCTCTCTTGCTATCTCTTTCTCTCTTCCTTCCTTCCTCTCTCTTTTGCTCTCTTTTTCTCTCCCTCCTTCCCCCCCTTTTGCTGTCTTTCTTTCTTTCTCTCTCTCTCTTTCTCTCTCTTCCTTTCTTCTCTGCGGAGGCCGGCAAAGTTTTTTCTTATTTTAAATGTTCCGGGTGGGCTGGCAGGGGGATGGGGAGCACTCGCCGCCATTGCAACCACCGCTACGGGAGGAGCTGGAGAAAGGGGAAGATTGGGTGCATGGGCGGGCGTCAGCAGCGAGAGGGCCGGAGGCACTGGGGGGTGGGGGCGGCCGCGGCACCGGCCTCCACACTTTCGTCGCTCCCCACCCCAAACTCCAACGCCCAGCTCCTTGCGCGGCCCTGGAAAAGGGTGCTACGTTGCCGGCTATTACCTATTGCCGCCAGGGAATCTCCAGCTGGGCAGGGCGCTGCCGGTGCCTCTGACCTGGAGCTCCCGCTCGCAACCGCCGCCACGGCTACTGTCCAATGCCGCTGCTGCCAGCGCTCTCCTGCTGGGCCCCAAAGGCACGAAAAAGGGGGTGGGAAGAATGAAGCTCAGCTTCCGATCTCGGAAGCTGAGCTTCGCGGCACACTGGTTGAAAAACACTGGTCTAAGGCATGCCACTTGATCAAGGCAGGTTGATGAATCAAGTATTTTTACTTTGGCTTTTTGTCTGAAAGATGCTGGACAGAACTGGACATTCTAGTTGTTGAACAAACTTCTTAGAGAAGAAGAGAAATGTCTTTTTAAAAAACCCAGAAATTCCAGTTGCCTTTTGAAAAGCCCCTTTGGGACAATCATGACGATGGATGACTGAGAATCTCCATAGACATTTGCAATTTTAGGATTTGCAGATTGAAGGAGATCTTGCAGATGCTATTGATTCTGCTCACAGGGATTCTTCCTTCTTTAGGGTTCCTTTCCGGTGCCGTTTGGGGAGGTGGCCATCCATTTCAACAGTGACGAGTGGTTGCTGCTTGATCCCAGCCAGAAAGCCCTGTATGAAGAAGTCATGTTGGAAACATCTGAGATGGTGGCCTCCTTAGGTAAGCGTTCTTCTATACGTAACTTGTTAAAAATGATTTCATCTTTTCTTTTTAACTCTTATATTAATTACAGCCCCCCTTCATGGTCTTCTTAGTTAGCAGAGTTTTGTTTAGAAGAAAGAGGTCACTGTGGTGACCCATCAAGAGTTGACATTAAGTCTTGTGGTTATCCTTGGAAACTTGGTCGTTACTGCAAAGTTATTGTGAAGATGTTCAGGGAGAGGATGTTTTTGCTATTGTCCGACTCAGCAACAAACTTTGCCTTGTTTTTATTGCAATGGCATATGTTGTCTTATTAAATACAAGTTGGGTACATAGTTGAGACAATTTCAGAGAGGGTCCGCAACTTGGCCGTCCTTGATCCAAGCTAACATTAGAGCACCATCTTTCGGGTGTGGCGAGGAAGGCGTTTGCCCAGGTTCGCCTGGTGCACCAGTTGCGCCCCTATTTGGATAGGGAGTCATTGCTCACAGTCACTCATGCCCTCATCATCTCGAGGTTCAACTACTGCAACGCTCTCTACATGGGGCTACCTTTGAAGAGTGTTCGGAAACTTCAGATCATGCAGAATGCAGTCGCGAGAGCAATCATGGGCTTTCCCAGATATTTGCCCATGTCTCATCAACACTCCGTGGCTTGCACTGGCTGCCAATCAGTTTCCGGTCTCAATTCAAAGTGTTGGTTATGACCTATAAAGCCCTACAGGGCATTGGACCGGAATACCTCCGAGACCGCCTTCTGCCGCACGAACACCAGCAACCGATTAGGTCCCACAGAGTTGGCCTTCTCCGGGTCCCGTTGACTAAACAATGTCGTTTGGCAGGACCCAGGGGAAGAGCCTTCTCTGTGGCAGCCCTGGCCTTCTGGAACCAACTCCCCCCCCCAAGAGATTAGAACTGCCCTGACCCTCCTTGCCTTTCGTAAACGTTTGAAAACTCATCTATGTCGCCAGGCATGGGGAAATAGCTATTATAATTTATGTATGGTTTGTTTCAGTTGCATGACTATTTTTATAGGGGGGGGGGGGGGTTAATTGTTTTTTTTAACTATTGGATTTGTATATTGTGAGCCACTCCCGAGTCCTCGGAGAGGGGCGGCATACAAATCTAATAAATTATTATTATTATTATTATTCTATGCCACATCTAGAGGTCAAGACATGTTTTTGCTTTAAAATTTTAACTGCCAAGAATGAGGGTTAGATGAGCAGCCACTAGCTAGTAACTAATATCCATGCTGTCATTTCCCTTGTTCCTCCACAGATGCCCAGTAGTAGATAAATCTATGCATAGGAACACCAAAGTGGAGGTTGTAGATTATTCTAATTCTAAATTGTTTTTCTCCCCCTGCAAGCATCTGATATGCAGAAGAAAGAAATCGGCCAACAGCCAAATTTCATGCCATTACAAATAATCACAACTGAAATTCCTGAGGATCCATCTACAGACAAGAGGGGAAAGAGGAAACCTGAAAAGAAGCATAATTGGAGAGAAAAATCTATTCCTGAATGTGTGGAAATGGATCGTTTCCTGACCCAACGTCATTCCAAAGAAAATACGGGGAAATATCAATATAGAAAAAGATTCAAAGCAAATCCCAAAGTTAGTAACCGTTGCAAACCTGGAAAAAGCTCCAGCCGTTATGATCTTCGTTCACATAAAATGAACCAGGCAAGGGAGAAGCCCTATAACAGTGTGAACTGTGAAAAAAGCATTGTGAGAAAAGGTCATTTAACGTCTGATCAAAAGATCCATAAGTATGTGGATTGTGGGAAAAGGTTCAGCCTGGAGAGTTCCCTTACTTCCCATAAAAGGATATATTCTGCAGAAAAACCCTTTCAATGCCCAGAATGTGGGAAGAGCTTCTCAACTAGTAGTTATCTGATATGCCACAAAAGGATCCATTCAGGGGAAAAACCTTATAAATGTGTGGATTGTGGCAAAAGGTTCCGTATGAAGTGTTTCCTTATTTCCCATAAGAGGACACACACTGGAGAAAAACCCTTTAAGTGCATAGAATGTGGGAAGAGCTTCTCAACTAGTAGCTCCCTCTGTTGCCACAAAAGGATCCATTCAGGGGAAAAACCTTATAAATGTGAGGATTGTGGACAAAGGTTCACTGTGAAGAGTTCCCTTACGGTCCATAAAGCAGTACATACAGAAGACAAGCCCTTTAAATGCACGGAGTGTGGGAAGAGCTTCAAGGGAAAGCATTGTCTTAATATTCATAAAGTGATCCACACAGGAGAAAAACCCTATGAATGCACAGAATGTGGGAAGAGCTTCAAGGGAAAGCGTTGTCTTAATATTCATAAACAGATCCACACAGGAGAAAAACCCTATAAATGCCTAGACTGTGGGAAGAGCTTCAGCCAAAGCAGTACTCTTCTTTACCATAAACGGATCCACACAGGAGAAAAACCCTATCAATGCACAGAGTGTGGGAAGAGCTTCAGTTTCAAGAGTGGTCTTACTTCTCATAAATGGATCCACACAGGAGAGAAACCCTATACCTGTCTGGAGTGTGGAAAGAGCTTCAGTATCAAAACTTTTCTTGCTTCTCACGAGAGGATCCACAGAGGAGAGAAACCCTATAAATGCACGGAGTGTGGAAATAGCTATACAAGTAGCAGTTACCTGATCCTCCATAAAAAGGTCCACACCGGAGAGAGACCCTATACCTGTCTGGAGTGTGGAAAGAGCTTCACTTGCAAGAGTTCTCTTAGTTGTCATGAGCGGATCCACACAGGAGAAAAACCCTATAAATGCCTGGACTGTGGGAAGGGATTCAGGCAAAATGGAGCCCTTGCTTCTCATAAACTGATCCACACAGGAGAAAAACCCTATAAATGCCTGGAGTGTGGAAAGAGCTATAAAACGAGCAGTAGCCTGGACCGCCATAAACAGGTCCACACTGGAGAGAAACCCTATACATGCCTGGAGTGTGGAAGAAGCTATACTATGAAGACTTGCCTTGCTTCTCACGAGCAAATCCACAGAGGAGAGAAACCCTATAAATGTATGGAGTGTGGGAAGAGCTTCCACCGAAGCAGTGAACTTAATTCTCATAACAGGAAACATACAGGAGAAAAACCTTACAAGTGCACAGAGTGTGGAAAGACTTTCACTGCCAATACGTCTTTGACTTCCCATAAAAGTATCCACACAGGAGAGAGACCCTATCAATGCCTGGAATGTGGGAAGAGCTTCACTTACAAGACTTCTCTTGCTTCTCACGAGAGGATCCACACAGGAGAGAGACCCTATAAATGCCTAGACTGTGGGAAGGGCTTCAGGCGCAGGAGTGGTCTTCGTTCCCATAAACAGATCCATACAGGAGAAAAACCCTATAAATGCCTAGATTGTGGGAAGAGCTTCACTTACAAGACTTCTCTTGCTTCTCACGAGAGGATCCACACAGGAGAAAAACCCTATAAATGCCTAGACTGTGGGAAGGGCTTCAGGCACAGGAATGCTCTTTGTTCCCATAAAAGAATCCACACAGGAGAAAAACCCTATGAATGCACAGACTGTGGGAAGGTCTTCAGCCAAAGAGGAGGCCTTGTTTCCCATAAACGGATCCACACAGGAGAAAAACCCTATGAATGCCTAGATTGTGGGAAGAGCTTTTCTGTGCAGAGTTCACTTACTTCTCATAAACGGATCCACACAGGAGAAAGACCCTATGAATGCACAGAGTGTGGAAAGAGCTTTTGTGACAAGAGTTCTCTTACTGTTCATAAAAGGATCCACACAGGAGAAAAACCCTATAAATGCACAGAGTGTGGAAAGAGCTTTTATGTCAAGCGTTCCCTTACTTCTCATAAACGGATCCACACAGGAGAAAAACCCTATAAATGCACAGAGTGTGGAAAGAGCTTTTGTGCCAAGCGTTCCCTTACTTCTCATAAACATATCCACACAGGAGAAAAACCCTATAAATGCCTAGATTGTGGGAAGAGCTTCAGATTTAACAATAACCTTCTTTCCCATAAAAGGACCCACACCAGAGGCAAATAGAAATGTACAGAATGTGAAAGGCTTTTTTGTGAAGAAAGAATCCACCATGGGCAGAAAAACATAGAAACATAGAAGTCTGACGACAGAGAAAGACCTCCTGGTCCATCTAGTCTGCCCTTTTACTACTTTCTGTATTTTATCTTAGGATGGATATATGTTTATCCCAGGCATGTTTAAATTCAGTTACTGTGGATTTATCTACCACGTCTGCTAGAGGTTTGTTCCAAGCATCTACTACTCTTTCAGTCAAATAATATTTTCTCATGTTGCTTTTGATCTTTCCCCCAACTAACTTCAGATTGTGTCCCCTTGTTCTTGTGTTCACTTTCCTATTAAAAACACTTCCCTCCTGGACCTTATTTAACCCTTTAACATATTTAAATGTTCCGATCATGTCCCCCCCTTTCCTTTTGTCCTCCGGACTATACAGACTGAGTTCAAGAAGTCTTTCCTGATAAGTTTTATGCTTAAGACCGTCCACCATTCTTGTAGCCCGTCTTTGGACCCGTTCAATTTTGTCAATATCTTTTCGTAGGCGAGGTCTCCAGAACTGGACACAGTATTCCAAATGTGGTCTCACCAGAACTCTATATAGCGGGATCATAATCTCCCTCTTCCTGCTTGTTATACCTCTCGCTATGCAGCCAAGCATCCTACTTGCTTTCCCTACCGCCTGACTGCACTGTGTATACTTAACTCAAGATGTGCAACAATGAAAGAAGATGAGTATAAAAGATTAATACAACAAAATAAATTGGACGGAGGACTGGAAAAACCTTGCAACTGTCAATGTGAGTAAGAACAGGAACCATAAAAATAAATATCCTGCCAAAGTTACTTTTTTGTCCCAAACCATCCCTACAAAATTAGAGGGAAAACACACTGTTTAGTAAGCAGTTATGTATGTTAAAGAACAATTGTTGTGAGTGGGTCCATGACTGGGTCTGTTAGTGACAGATTCTGGGGAGCGTGAATCCGGCCCGTCTTGGTACCCTAGGCCAGCATTCTTGCCTGCTCAATCAGAGAGTTAGAGCGAGGGTGAGCTGGAAACAGGGGAACCTTCAAAGACTGTAGAAACCCCAATGATGGCAACGTTTGACTTGGGGATGTGGACGTGGAGGATCATGTGCTGTTTGGTTTTTAATTATGATAGGGTTTTTAGTTTTTTAATGTTAGATTTGTGCCATTATAATATTGTTTTTATCATTGTTGTGAGCCGCCCCGAGTCTTCGGAGAGGGGCGGCATACAAATCTAATAAATTATTATTATTATTATTATCAAGAGCCCCTATTAGATGGTCATGTCAGAAGGTTTAGAAGCAGGCGGGAATAGTTTTATGGGAAAGTAGTCCATGGGAAAAAGTCTAGTCACTCATAGCTCTAGGAAAAAAGTTGTAACAAAACAAAAATATAAAAAATATTTTTTTAAAATTATCCATATTCTGACTGCGGCTAGGATAGTACTGTATATGCACAAAATTGGAAGGGAGAAGACATCCCAAGGAAGATGAAGTAATAAGAAAAATTATAGAATGTGTCGAAATGGACATGATAAGGCGGTTAAATTATCAAAATTAATAATACAATAATACAGATTTTTATAATACAGTAATACCTTGTCTTACGAACTTAATTGGTTCCGGGACGAGGTTCGTAAGGTGAAAAGTTCGTAAGATGAAACAATGTTTCCCATAGGAATCAGTGGAAAAGCCAATAATGTGTGCAAGCCCATTAGGAGAATCCAAACTATTAAGGCTTAAAAAAAAACGGCGGCCAGACAAAGCTGAGGGGAACACCTTTCTTCTCCCTTGAGCTCCATGAGCCTTTCCTTCCCGTTTTTGCCCACCTCTCATCTCCCCCACACCTTTCTCCTCCCTTGAGCTCCATGAGCCTTTCCCTCCCGTTTTTGCCCACCTCTCTCATCTCCCCCACACCTTTCTCCTCCCTTGAGCTCCATGAGTCTTCCCGTTTTTGCCCACCTCTCTCATCTCCCCCACACCTTTCTTCTCCCTTGAGCTCCATGAGCCTTTCCCTCCCGTCTCTCTCCTCATCTCCCCCACACCTTTCTCCTCCCTTGAGCTCCATGAGCCTTTCCCTCCCGTTTTTGCCCACTTCTCTCTCCTCATCTCCCCCACACCTTTCTCCGCGTTTGAGCTCCATGAGTCTTTTCTTCCCGTTTTTGTCCACCCCACTCTGCTCATCTCCGCCACACCTTTCTCTTCCCTTGTGCTCCATGAGCCTTTCCCTCCCGTTTTTGCCCACCTCTCTCTCCTCATCTCCCCCACACCTTTCTCCTCCCTTGAGCTCCATGAGTCTTTTCTTCCAGTTTTTGTCCGCTCCAGTCTGCTCATCTCCCCCACAGCTTTCTCCTCCGTGGGATTTCCCTACAGCAGGGGTCCCCAACCACCGGGCCACGGACCAGTACCGGGCCGCGGGGCATGTTGCACCGGTCCGTGGAGTCAGCAGCTGCCAGTCCTCCTGCCGCCGCCCCCCTCCCTCCAGTGCTTCATCTCCCGCTGGGAAAGAGGCCTCGGGAGGCAGGTTCTGCCGGCCACAGGGCGATGGACAGGACAGAGGGGCGGGAAGGACCAGGAGGCTCAGGCCTCTTTTGGCTTCTGCCGTGGCACGCCTTTGCGTTTTTGGCTGGGGGGGGCAGGAGGGCCGGCCTGACCCCCTCCCTCCAGCACTTCACCTGCCGCCGGGCAAGAGGGTTTGGGAGGCAGGTTCTGCCGGCCACAGGGCGATGGCGGGAAAGAGGGGCGGGAAGGACCAGCACCCCCATGCTTAATCCCGCCCCCAACCACACCCCTTTCCGCCCCCACCGGGCCATAGAAAAATTGCCTTGCTGAAACTGGTCCCTGGTGGAAAAAACGTTGGGGACCACTGCCCTACAGGATTGCAAAAATGCGGAAGTCAGGAGGTGGGGTTTCCCATGGAGGGGAGCCTCAGGGGATCCCAGGAACGCAAAAACCTGCTTGCAACGAAAGTCCGGGGAATCTCAGTGGCGGCTTGGCAGGTTCGTAAGGTGAAAAAAGTTCGTAAGAAGAGACAAAAAAAATTCCGAACCCTCGGTTCGTATCTCAAAAAGTCCATATGATGAGGGGTTCGTATCATGAGGTACCACTGTATATGGAATAAAGCTTATACATGGTTAAATAAAATTTAAAAAAATAAAAAATCCAGATGACCTGAAAGTATGTAAATATATTAGAATAGTTTATTTTTCCTATTTTTACTTTTTTATTCTTTCTTTCAAAAAATTCAAGATATTAATGGTTAATTTACAAAAATACAAAACTTTATTTAAATAATTAAGTTGATTTTATAAATTAATAGTATATTCTTTTTCTGTATTAGAATGACTTCTAAAATAAGCTGGGTAATTGTAACCCCAAATATATGTTACATGTATGTACGTCTAGTTTGTCTGTTTTTACAAAAATTAATAAAGATATTTTTTTTAAAAAAAGAAACTCCAATGATGGCAACGTTTGACTCAGGGATGCGGACATGGAGGATCAAGAACCCCTATTAGATGGTCATGTCAGAAGGTTTAGAAGCAGGAGGGAGCAGCTTTATGGGAAAGTAGTCTATGGGAAAAAGTCTAGTCACTCATAGCTCTAGGAAACAATTGGCCACACCTGGTGTGTATATAAGGAAGGGTTTCTGGGTAATGAGGCCTGGATCTGCAACATTTGTCATGGGGGAACAGAAATGCCATCCTGAGAAATTGCCGTGGCTCCTGTAGAGCGGTGTTTCCCAACCTTGGCCATTTGAAGGTATCTGGACTTCAACTCCCAGAATTCCCCAGCCAGCAAAGTCCAAATACCTTCAAGTGGCCAAGGTTGGGAAACACTGCTGTAGAGAATGAAACTAAATCTGGAGATCTGTGAGGTTACGTGAGTGATTTGGGTGCTCTTGTGTTGTTGCGGTTGTAACTGAAGTAGTCATTTTATTATTTTTATTTATTATTTAGATTTGTATGCCGCCCCTCTGCGTACTCGGGGCGGCTCACAACAAGGCATAACAAATCGTAACAAATCCAAATCAATTTAAATATTTAAAAAACTTTAAAAAGAACCCAAATATACTAACAAGCACACACACAAACATACCATACATAAATTGTACATGCCCGGGGGAGATGTTTCAGTTCTCCCATGCCTGACGGCAAAGGTGGGTTTTAGGAAGTTTACGGAAGGCAGGGAGAGTAGGGGCAGTTCTAATCTCCGGGGGGAGTTGGTTCCAGAGACTCGGGGCCGCCACAGAGAAGGCTCTTCCCTTGGGGCCCGCCAACCGACATTGTTTAGTTGACGGGACCCGGAGAAGGTCCACTCTGGGACCTAATCGGTCGCTGGGATTCGTGCGGCAGGAGGCGGTCTCGGAGGTATTCTGGTCCAATGCCATGAAGGGCTTTAAAGGTCATAATCAACACTTTGAATTGTGACCGGAAATTGATCGGCAGCCAGTGCAGACTGCGGAGTGATGGCGAAACATGGCATACCTAGGTAAGCCCATGACTGCTCTCGCAGCTGCATTCTGCACAATCTGAAGTTTCCAAACACTTTTCAAAGGTAGCCCCATGTAGAGAGTGTTACAGTAGTCGAGCCTCGAGGTGATGAGGGCATGAGTGACTGTGAGCAGTGAGTCCTGGTCCAGATAGGGCCGCAACTGGTGCACCAGGCGAACCTGGGCAAATGCCCTTCTTGCCACAGCTGAAAGATGTTTCTCTAATGTGAGCTGTGGATTGAGGAGGACGCCCAAGTTGTGGACCCTCCAAGGGGGTCAATAATTCCCCCCCAGGGTAATGGACGGACAGATGGAATTGTCCTTGGGAGGCAGAACCCACAGCCACTCCGTCTTATCCGGGTTTAGTCTATTGACACCCATCCAGGCCCCAACAGCCTCCAGGCACCGGCACATCACTTCCATTGCTTCGCTGACTGGACATGGGGTGGAGATGTAAAGCTGGGTATCATCCACATACTGATGATACCTAGCTATGCAGCCAAGCATCCTACTTGCTTTCCCTACTGCCTGACTGCACTGTTCACCCATTTTGAGACTGTCAGAAATCACTACTCCTAAATCCTTTTCTTCTGAAGTTTTTGCTAACACAGAACTGCCAATACAATACTCAGATTGAGGATTCCTTTTCCCCAAGTGCATTATTTTACATTTGGAAACATTAAACTGCAGTTTCCATTGCTTTGACCATTTATCTAGTAAAGCTAACTCATTTACCATATTACAGACGCCTCCAGGAATATCAACTCTATTGCACACTTTAGAGTCATCGGCAAATAGGCAAACCTTCCCTACCAAACCTTTCCCTGTGTCACTCACAAACATATTAAAAAGAATAGGACCCAGAAAAGACCCTTGTGGCACACCGCTTGTAACCTGACTCTGCTCAGAATACTCGCCATTAACAACAACTCTCTGATGTCTACGCTTCAGCCAGCTGCAAATCCATTGAACTATCCAGGGATTAAGTGGAGATCTGTACAAGCAAAGCAGGGGAAAACGTTTGCTCATTTTAGTTTTAACTTGCCTCTGGTGGGACAACTGACATACTGAAAATATTTTGGAAGTTCTTTCCTTAAGTTACCTTTGTTATAATCACCTAGAATAATGGCCAGTGAATCTGGGTATTTGACTTCAGCCTCCATAATCTGATCAGCTAGAATTCATAAAGCCTTGTTTTACACTGGCTTGTGGCTACATATACATCGCAATCTGGCCCTCTAGAACCAGCTCCCCCCAGAGAATCACACTGCTCCACCCTCCTCGCCTTCCACAAGAGTTTGAAGACTCATTTGTGCCATCAGGCTTGGGGCCATTAGATAATAGCTCCCTGGCTGATGAATGAAATGTATGTTTGCTTGTTTGAATGGGAGTGATTGATTTTTAATAAACATGGGTTTTAGATTAGTTAGCTTTAAATTTAATTGGATTTAGAATATTTTTAATTGTCTTTTATATGTTGTAAGCCGCCATGAGTCCTCGGAGAAGGGTGGCATATAAATCCAATAAATAAATAAATAAAAATGAATGGGAGTGATTGATTTTTTAATAAACATGGGTTTTAGATTAGTTATCTTTAAATTTAATTGGATTTAGAATATTTTTAATTGTCTTTTATATGTTGTAAGCCGCCATGAGTCCTCGGAGAAGGGTGGCATATTAATCCAATAAATAAATAAAAATGAAGTAAACTCTTGAGAATAAAAGGTTTGCAATTGATAAGTAAGGGCTCCAAGTTTTCATCACAGAATTTGTATATTATAGTTAGGTCCTGAGACCAGCTGTTGTAGAGAGAGAAAGGGGAAAGATTTCTGCTGCAGGGAGGGAGATGAGAAAGGGGAGCCTCAACTGGGAACAATAACTCACCTACTTGTTGGGGCCCTGTTGGGAGACCACCAGATCTTTTAGCATAGAATAGAGCTGGAAGAACATAGAAACATAGAAGACTGACGGCAGAAAAATGATCCATCTAGTCTGCCCTTATACTATTTCCTGTATTTCATCTTACAATGGATATATGTTTATCCCAGGCATGTTTAAATTCAGTTACTGTGGATTTACCAACCACGTCTGCTGGAAGTTTGTTCCAAGGATCTACTACTCTTTCAGTAAAATAATATTTTCTCACGTTGCTTTTGATCTTTCCCCCAACTAACTTCAGATTGTGTCCCCTTGTTCTTGTGTTCACTTTCCTATTAAAAACACTTCCCTCCTGAACCTTATTTAACCCTTTAACATATTTAAATGTTTCGATCATGTCCCTCCCTTTTCCTTCTGTCCTCCAGACTATACAGATTGAGTTCATGAAGTCTTTCCTGATACGTTTTATGCTTAAGACCTTCCACCATTCTTGTAGCCTGTCTTTGGACCCATTCAATTTTGTCAATATCTTTTTGTAGGTGAGGTCTCCAGAATGGAACACAGTATTCCAAATGTGGTCTCACCAGCGCTCTATATAATGGGATCACAATCTCTCTCTTCCTGCTTGTTATACCTCTAGCTATGCAGCCAAGCATCCTACTTGCTTTTCCTACTGCCTGACCGCACTGCTCACCCATTTTGAGACTGCTAGAAATCACTACCCCTAAATCCTTCTGTTCTGAAGATTTTGCTAACACAGAACGGCCAATGCAATAGTCAGATTGAGGATTCCTTTTCCCCAAGACACCTTGATTCTCAACAAGAGAATCTAGACTCGTCATAGTGAACCTATGACACATGTGCCGCATGTGGTACGCAGAGCCATATCTGTGGGCATATGAGCCATTGCCGTAGCTCAGGTCCAGTGTGCATGCACATGCCAGCCAGCTGGTTTTTGGCTGCCTCGCCCATGCTGCCTGTCTCCTCCCAAGAGTCTCCACTTGGCCCATTTTGGGTGCCAGTTAAATACAGGGATCGCATGGAGGCTCTGGGAGGACATTTTCAACCTCTGGAGGGAAGCAAAGGAAGCTGTTTTTGCCCTCCTCACGTTCTACGAAAGCCTTGGGAGCCTGGAGAGGGTGAAAAACAGGCCTACTGGGCTTATCGGAAGTTCGGAAACAGGCTTCCAGCCTCCAGAGGGCCTCCATGGGCATTTTTGCCAGGAGAAGGTGAAAAATGGGCCTGCTAGGCCCAAAACAGTGTGGTGGTGGTAGGTTGTGTGTGTATGTGCAGGGAAGCATGGGGGGTTGCAAACGTGGGGGGTGGGGCAGCACAGGGGGGGGGTCACACATGCATTTATCTCCGGGACCGCTTTCTGCCGCATGAATCCCAGTGACTGGTTAGATCCCAGAGAGTTGGCCTTCTCCGGGTCCCGTCGACTAAACAATGTCGTTTGGCGGGACCCAGGAGAAGAGCCTTCTCTGTGGCGGCCCCGACCCTCTGGAACCAGCCCCCCTGTAGATCAGAACTGCCCCCCACCCTATTTGCCTTTCGTAAAGTTCTTAAGACCCATCTCTGCCGTCAGGCATGGGGGAACTGAGACATCTCCCCCGGGCCTATACAGTTTATACATGGTATGTTTGTGTGTATGCTTGCTTTTAATAATGGGGTTTTTAGTGTTTTTTAAATTATTAGATTTGTTCTTACATTGTCTTTCTTATTGTTGTGAGCCGTCCCAAGTCTACGGAGAGGGGCGGCATACAAGTCTAATTAATAATAATAATAATAATAATAATAATAATAATAATAATAATAATAATTTGTGGAGGGGGCACATCAGCGCACACTACTGCCCATGCACAATTTTGGCACCTGAGGGAAAAAAGGTTTGCCATCACTCACCTATACCATTTCAGACAAGTGACTGTCTAGTATTTTCTATAAAATCTCCAATGATGGATCACCCATAATTTCTGAACAGAAGCTGTTCCACTGGTTAATTTTCCTCACTGTTAGGAAATTTCTCCTTAATTCTGTTGCTTCTCTCTGATTAGTTTCCAACTATGGTTTTTTTTTATTTCCTGCACTCAGGTGCTTTGGAGAATAATTTGACCTTTTTTATGGCAGCCCCTCAAATATGGGAACACTATCATGTCACTCCTAATTTGTTTTTTTAGATAGGCTGTTAAACTAATGGCCCAGGGTTGGATGTGTCACCCACAGGCCTCACACAGCTACATCAATGGGAAAACCATCATGAAATGTCACACGACAATACTGTGAGTTTGACACCTACTAGCCAAACACAAATCCTGCAGTCATTCTTCATATTAGTCTCTAGGTCTTTGATCATCTTAGTTGCTCTTCTCTGAACTTTTTCCAAGCTTCCAAATCTTAGAGTGTAGATGCCATCAAAGGATTGTCCAGAGTCTAAGAGGAAGAGCAAGCCCCATAGATCCCTTCCAAGGGGACAACATTTACAAGACCCGTGAGGTTGCAGGGGTTCCACACTTTTCCCTCAGCTTTTGGCCTCAAGCCCAAGCGGTATGTTAGTGGTGTGCTTTTGCGTGAGATGAACGCGATGAAATGCTTCAAGAGACCACATAAAAGGAGAATTCCAAGGCTCCGCTCCGATGGGATACAAATTAAAGGCCACCAAGAGATCCAAGGGCGGAGAGGGGCGGCATACAAATCTAATAAATAATAATAACAACTGTGCCTTTCATCCCCTGTCCAATTGTCTCTCCTTATCTCATATCTCATATATCTTTCCTTCCTTTCATATATCTTCTCTATTTTTTATATCTT
Source organism: Erythrolamprus reginae (assembly GCF_031021105.1). Lineage (NCBI taxonomy): Eukaryota > Metazoa > Chordata > Lepidosauria > Squamata > Dipsadidae > Erythrolamprus > Erythrolamprus reginae. The sequence goes on from NC_091951.1 coordinate 4,031,795, forward strand.
TTCTTTATATATAATACCTCATGTCTATTCTATTCAATATGTATTGTGTTTTGGACAAATAAATTCCCCTCAGAGCCAGGAGGAAGATTCGCAAGCCAGCGATTCCTTTTCCCGCCCAAAAATGACAGGCGCTTCTCTCCTGTCATTGGTTCGCCAAGCCTAAGTGACCCGAATCCTCCTTAACGGATTTCCTCCTACAGTAACTACAGCGGGGAAGGGCAGCCCCGCCCGCACGGCGGTTGGACTGAGCGTGCGCACCTGCTTAACGGTCCTCTCCGAACGCCTGGCCGCTCTAGGATTCGCCCCTCGTTGGCTGTAACCGTTTCGTTTTCGCAGGAGACGTCCGGCGCTTAGGGAGCCAGCGGACACGTACAGAACCATCTCGTGGGAACGGAGACAAAGAAAGGGTTGGACACGTGAAATGCGAGATGGTCCCAAAGATCCCAAACTCGGCCAGGAAGGACAAGTCGAAGTTCGTCAGAAGGGAGGGGAATCTCTTCTAGGCTATTATGTGGATTGTTGACTCTTAAGCAGCTTTACAGACATTGAATCAAACGAATATATCATATATATTTTCTTCCTTTCATACATCTTCTCTATTTTATATTTTTCTTTATATATATTACCTCATGTCTATTCTCTTCTATATGTATTGGACAAATAAAAATAAAAAGGTCAGTATGGATGACCTCTAAGGTTCCCCGCCGCGATGGCGCCGTCCTCATACAGTATATATTTTCTTCAGGAGATACGACCGTGGTCCTCGGGACACACCAGGGGGCGCTAGTTCGCCGTCGGAGCACTGCGCATGCTCCGCACGGAGTCCAGCTGGAAGGGGAGGACCGGCTGTGAGTTGTGCCCTGGGAATCGGGAGAGGGAAGTTGACAGGAGGGGATTCCGCGACCCTGAAGCGCAGGGGGGGGAGGATAACGCCCCCTTCCAGTCCCAGGCAGAGCCTCCCGCCCCGGTCCTTGCAAAAAGAGGAGGGAATTGCGGGTCCTCCCCCTCAAGCGCTCCATAGCCGTAGCAAGAGGGAAAGACCCGGGGACGGGGTCCCCCCAAACAGGAATTCCCGGGTTCGAAACTCCGAAGGCTGAGAAGGAGGGGGAGACCTCCCCCTAATCCTGCTCTTGTCTGTGCATGCTTTGTGGGAGGGAGGGAAGATGGGTGGGCTGCTCCCTGCCTTTCTCCCCACGGGCAGGATCACCTGGTGGTGCTTCGTCCCTTCCCTTCCCTAGCTATTCATAATGCAAGAAGGTGTCCCACCCCGAACTGGCTTTCCACCCTTCCCTCCACCTCAAGAGGCAACTGGTTTTTCTTTGAAGGCTTCTCATCCAAGATGCTGCTTCAGCTCTGACCGGATGGTGGGGGAGCCGAAGCAGCTTTGTTTATTTAATTAATAAGAAATACATTTATTTATTTATTTATTATTAAATAATTTTTAATTTATTTAATTGAAGAGAAAGGCAAAGATGATGGGAAGATGGTGCAAAATGGGTAGAGGGTGTTATTGGTGTTTTATCTATCTATCATCTATCTAATCTATCTATCTATTTATGTAATCTATCTAATCTATCTATCTGTCATCTATCAATCCTATCTATCTGTCTATCTGTCTGTCTATCTATCTAATCTATCATCTATCTATCTATGGGTTTTAAGGAGCTTACGAAAGGCAAGGAGGGTGGGGGCAATTCTAATCACTGGGGGGAGTTGGTTCCAGAGGGCCGGGGCCACCACAGAGAAGGCTCTTCCCCTGGGGCCCGCCAAACAACATTGTTTAGTCGACGGGACTTGGAGAAGGCCCACTCCGTGGGACCTAACTGGTCGCTGGGATTCGTGCGGCAGAAGGCGGTCCCGGAGTTTAGAGTTATTCAGTTTGAAAGAATACAATGGGTGACAATAAGATAACAACCTGCAAACTACAGGGCAGCATGAGAAGGAGGCCTGTATAATTTTTTCTCATCGATGAGCATAAATATCAAGGCCTGTGTTTTTTCTCTTCTTCCTTGGACATCTAAGCTGGAGTCATCTCGCCTCGCGATCCAAAGGACACTCAGAGAGGACTCAAACGATTGGTGAGATTTATCCAGGACGTCCTCATGAATCCTCCTTTATGATTGAAAAGAATTGTATGGATCCATGAGATCGCTTGGCCCCATTTGGGCTTTTGTCGAAGAACAAAGAAACAATAAAATGGAGTCAAATCACTGAGCAGCTGAGAACGCTGAAAAAAGGAGCTGTCAGGGAACCTGGGCACGAACCGGGCAGATGACCCTGAAGGACGAAGCCATCCCTTCAGTTATCCGACGCTGGAGCTTCAGGAATGTCCATTACCAGGAGGCCACAGGGCCACGAGAGCTTTGCAGCCATCTCCATCACCTTTGCCACCAGTGGCTGCAGCCAGAAAGACGCACCAAGGCCCAGATGTTGGATCTGGTCCTCCTGGAGCAGTTCCTGGCTATCCTTCCTTCAGAGATGGAGAGCTGTGTGCGGGAGTGTGGAGCGGAGACCAGTTCCCAGGCGGTGGCCCTGGCCGAAGGCTTCCTCCTGAGCCAGGCGGAGGAGCAGAAAGAGCAGGGAGAACAGCAGGTGAGAGAGGCTGGAGGGATATTAGGTAAGATAAACAATGTGTTTGGATTTCTTACATATTTCTTAGCTACAGTTTCCTGCGCTTAAAGCAGTGTTTCCCAACCTTGGCATGTGAATGCTGGCAGGGGAATTCTGGGAGTTGAAGTCCAGATATCTTCAAGTGGCCAAGGTTGGGAAACACTGCCTTAAGGGCTGCAAATTGTTTTATTTATTTATTCATTTGTCCAATACACAATACATATGGAAGAGAATAGACATGAAGTAATATATATAAAGATAATATGTAAAAATAGAGGAGAAGATATATGAAAGGAAGAAAATAAATATGATATATGAGATAAAGGAAAGGGGACGAAAGGCACACTGGTGCACTTATGCTCGCCCCTTACTGACCTCTTAGGAACCTGGAGAGGTCAATTGTGGATAGACACTATTGAGTCCGGTAATGAGTTCCACGCTTCGACAACTCGATTGTTAAAGTCATATTTTTTACAATCAAGTTTGGAGCAGTTAATATTAAGTTTGAATCTGTTGCGTGCTCTTGTGTTGTTGCGGTTGAAGCTGAAGTAGTCATTGACCGGTAGGACGTTGCAGCATATGATCTTGTGGGCAATACTTAGATCGTGTTTTAGGCGCCGTAGTTCTAGGCTTTCTAGGCCCAGGATTGTTAGTCTATTTTCCTAGGATATTCTGTTTCGAGTGGAGGAGTGAAGGGCTCTTCTGGTGAAATATCTTTGGACATTTTGGAGGGTGTTGATGTCCGAGATGTGGTAGGGGTTCCAGACAGATGAGCTGTATTCAAGGATGGGTCTGGCAAAAGTTTTGTAGGCTCTTGTGAGTAGTGTGAGATTGCCGGAGCAGAAGCTACATACGATCAGGTTAACAACTCTAGAAGCCTTTTTGGCGATATTGTTGCAGTGGGCTTTAGCACTTAGGTCATTTGATATTAGTATTCCAAGGTCTTTTACTGAGTGTGGGTTGGCAGTGAGAATTTGTTTATTCAGTTCATATATGAGGTTTGGATTCTTTTTGCCGATGTGGAGGGTAGAACATTTGTTGGTTGATATTTGAAGTTCCAGGTGTTAGACCAATCTGAGACAAAGTCGAGGTGTTTTTGGAGAATAGATGTGTTGTCAGTGGTGTTGAAAAGTTTTACATCGTCGGCAAATTGTGGACAGAGAGGGAAGTTCTCTTTTTGTGTGTGCTGTTGTCTTCATTCCTCTCCTTTTTTCTGCCTGGAGTTACAGATTCTGGAGATGACCTTGAGGAGAGACCTGTTCGATCCCCCTCAGAAGCTGCTTCCCACAGTCGCCTCCCAGGAAGACGAAAGTTGGGATACCTCTCAAAGTAATGGAGGGGGGGTTCCTTCCAAGCCACATAAAGTTTCCCAGGGAGTCCGTAGCCCTCCCTTCTTTGGTCAATCCTCTTGGGTGTGGGAATCTCCCCACGTTTTACTCGGTTTGCTTCCGCCATTTTTTCCCCTCCCTCGTAGAGAACAGAACAATGTCGCTGGTCTTTGTAGGGGCATCTCCCTCTTCTGCTGACCCTGAGAGAACAGCTGAATCTCCAGCTCAGGTAGAAGCTTCATTCTTATTTTGTTTTTAATGTATTGGGTTTTAGCATTGTTTTAAATTAGATTTCTTACATATTGTATTTTTGTATCCGTTTGCCGTGAGCCGCCCTGAGTCTGCAGACAAGGGCGGCATAGAAATCTAAATGAATGAATGAATAAATGAATGAATAGACTGATAGATGATAGATAGATAAATAGATAGATAGATATTATTATTATTATTATTATTATTATTATTATTATTATTATTATTATTTTAATAGGATTTATATGCCGCCCCTCTCCGTAGACTCATTTAGAAATCTGAATGAAATGAATGAATCTAAATGAATGAATGAATAAATGAATGAATAGATTGATAGATGATAGATAGATAGATAGATAGATAGATAGATAGATAGATAGATAGATAGATAGATAGATAGATAGATGGTGTTGTGGTTGGCTCTGGCCCAGCTCCTGCCCCAGGGAATGTGGAGTTGGAGGCAGGGGAAACGTCAACATGTCCTAGGCTTGTTTTGTTGCCGGCAGAGTCAGGGAGTGCAGTTTCCTCGGATGAAGAAGAAGGTGGGGGTGACTTGGAAGAGGAGGGCTTGGCACACAGCCCAGGAAGCCAATCACCATTATCTTCGGTCGATTCGGATGAGGAAGTGTTAGACCCACACAGGTGCAGACTTCTGCATCGAAGAGACCAATTGAGGAAATATTACAGGAGATAAGAGAGGCCACCTGTGTTTGGGTGGGGCTCCAGTAATTAGAGCTGCTGCTATAAATAGCAGCGTGCTAGTTTGGCCGTTTTGGAAGATTATCTGATCGCAGTTCTTCCGGATCGTGCCTCGCTGTGTCTGAACTTTGTTTGTGGATTTTTCATGCCTTTGACACCAAAGCAGAGCAAAATGTGTGTGTGTGTGTGGTTCACTTTGTGGGAGAAGAAGGGCTGTGACGTTTCTGACCATAGAGCATGTACCAGGGATGAAATTAAGCAGGTTCTGACCAGTTCTGGAGAACTGGTAGCAGAAATTTTGAATAGTTCCAGAGAAACAGCAAATGCCACCTCTGGCTGGTCCTAGAGTGGGGAAGAAATGGGGATTTTGCAATATCCACTACTGCCCCACCCACCAAGCCACTGCCACATAACCGGGAGAATTTTTTTTTTAATTTCATCCCTGGCGTGTTCCCCATAAAACCAGGGAGAAGGTGAAAGTGGGTTGTGTTTCGTGCGCATGTTGACAGCAGTTGGAGGACAGACCCCTGGCCTGGGCTCTCCAAAACTCTGATGAGGGTGTTGTATTGACCTTGAGGACTAGTGCCACAGGCCATAGGAGTGAAATGTCAGACAGGAAGGACCTGCCTTGGCCCTGCCTGCAAACAACAAGCAGAACTGAATCCAATGATGGATGAAGTGTCCAGAACCCATCTGCCAAAGTGGGTCTAGAAGTAAATTGAGGTTATTGATTAATTGATTGATTGATGGGTCATCAAGTCCAACCCCCTGCCTAAGCAGGAACCCTATAGCATCCCAGCCAAATGGCAGTCCAATCTCCTCTTAAAAATGTCCAGAGTACTGGAGTTCACAACGTCCGTTGGTAGGTTGTTCCACTGGTTGTTCGTTCTGATCGTCAGGAAGTTCTTCCTTATTTCCACGTTGAATCTCTCCTTGGTCAGCTTCCAGCCGTTGTTCCTCGTCCGGCCCTCCGGTGTCCTGGAGAATAAAGTGACCCCCTCCTTTCTGTGGCAACCCCTCGTATACTTGTAGACTGCTATCATGTCCGCTCTGGCCTTCCTTTTCTCTAGGCTATCCATGCCCAGTTCCCGCAGTCTCTCTTCATAAGTCTTGGTTTCCAATCCCTTAATCATCTTGGTTGCTCTTTTCTGCACCTTCTCCAGAGTTTCAATGTCTCTTTTGAAGTGTGGTGACCAGAACTGAACACAGTACTCCAGGTGTGGTCTGACCAGGGCGTAGTAGAGTGGTATTAAGACTTCCCTGGTCTTGGAGTGTATTCCCCTGTTGATGCAGCTTAGGATTGTGTTGGCTTTTTTGGCTGCTGCTGCACATTGTTGGCTCGTGTTTCATCCAATGGTCTTGAAATTCCTGCGGGGAAGCGACCCAGTGGATAATAAGGCTGCTTCGAATTTCCTTGCAAAAACGTTGCCTTCTTTCATTCATTTCAAAGATCCATTTTTTTAAGGGTTGGTGAACAAATGGACCTTTTTCTGTTAATTGGGAGTACAGTATAAGTTTCCTGTTTCAGGGTCTTGTGTCCTTCGAGGAGGTGGCTGTGGATTTCTCTGAGGAGGAGTGGGCTCACTTGGACCCCCGTCAAAAGGCTCTTCACAGAGAAGTGATGCTGGAAAACTCCAGGAATGTGGCCTCCCTGGGTAAGGGCCCTTGTGCACTATGAATTTAAGGGCTCGGATGATACAAACAGAAATCATAAGCCCAGATTATGGTTAGTCTCCTGTCTGCATAAGTGGAAGGAAGAATGAGAAGCTTAACATGTTGTCGATTTCCTTTCAAAATACAAACCTCTAAAGCAGAGGTCTTCAAACTTGGGAACTTTAAGACCTTTGGCACCCACCTCTGGGAGGGCATTTTGGGCTTCCAGAGAGCCTCCGAGGGGGATGGGTTTTTACCCTCCCCCGACTCCAGGGAAGCCTTTGGAGCCTGCGGCAGGCAAAACACGAGCCTACTGGGCCCGCCAGAAGTTGGGAAAAAGGCCGTTTCTGGCTTCCAGAAGCTCTCCGGGGGACGGGGTAGCTTTTTTTCACTCTCCCCAGGCATTGGGTGTGGGCACTCACTTAGGCATGACAGCGTGGGCGCACGCTCTTTAGACATCCGAGGGCAAAACATTTCACTATCACTGATCTAGGGTGTTGGCTATTCCTGTCAGTTTAGTATTATCCCAGAACATGGGGTTGCGATAAACCTTCAATTAGTTTTTTAAAAAAACCCTCAATATCTGCAAAGTGCAATAAAATGAAGCACAGTGTTCCCTCGATTTTCACGGGGGATGCGTTCCGAGACGGCCCGCGAGATGCGGAAGTAAATACACCATTTTTGGCTATGAACAGTATCACAAGCCTTCCCTTAACACTTTAAACCCCTAAATTACAATTTCCCATTCCCTTAGCAACCATTTAGATTATTACTCACCATGTTTATTTATTAAAGTTTATTAAAAAAATATTTATTAAAGGCAGACGAAAGTTTGGCAATGACATATGATGTCATCGGCGGGAAAAACCGTGGTATAGGGGAAAAAACGCAAAGTGTTTTTTAATTAATATTTTAAAAAAACTGTGGTATAGACGTTTCGCGAAGTTCAAACCCACGAAAATTGAGGGACCACTGTATGCCTGTATCTATTTTTGTATGTTCTTCCTTTGCCTTTAAGTTTTGCCCTTTTCTCATCCGCGAGAGTATTTTCTCACACCTTTATTGCACTGGTCTGTTTCTCCTAAAGGAATTCCGAGGATTTCCCCCCGTACTCCACGGAAACAAACAACCACCGGAGGCAAGTCCTATAAGTGCTTGGAATGTGGAAAGATCTTCACCAAGAGTGGCAACCTCACTTCCCACAAAAGAATCCATACAGGGGAGAAGCCGTACACATGCCTGGACGGCGGGAAGAGCTTCAGTCGGAGCAGTAGCTTCTCGGCGCATAAAAGGATCCACACCGGAGAGAAGCCGTACGAGTGCCTGGAGTGCAGCAAGCGGTTCAGCGACAGCAGTCATCTCATTGCGCACAAGAGGATCCACACGGGGGAGAAACCTTACGAGTGCGTCGAATGCGGGAAGAGCTTCAGCCAGAGCAGTAGCTTCGTTGCCCATAAGAGGATCCACACAGGGGAGAAACCCTACAAGTGCATGGAGTGTGGGAAGAGCTTCAATACCAGTACACACCTGACGTCTCACAAAAGGATCCACACAGGAGAAAAACCGTACAAATGCACGGAGTGTGGGAAGGGCTTCAGTGAAAATGGGGCTCTGATGTTGCACAAGAGGATCCACACAGGGGAGAAACCCTACAAGTGTGTGGAGTGTGGGAAGAGCTTCAATACCAGTACGCACCTGACATCTCACAAAAGGATCCACACAGGGGAGAAACCGTACAAATGCACGGAGTGTGGGAAGGGCTTCAGTGAGAATGGGGCTCTGACGTTGCACAAGAGGATCCACACGGGAGAAACCGTACAAATGCACGGAGTGTGGGAAGGGCTTCAGTGAGAATGGGGCTCTGACGTTGCACAAGAGGATCCACACAGGGGAGAAACCCTACAAATGCACGGAGTGTGGAAAGTGCTTCAGTCAGAGCGGTTCCTTTACGCTTCATAAAAAGAGGCATAAAGGAGAGACCCCATATATATGCATCAAGTGGTGATAAAAAAGAGTGCCAGTCTGTAGTTCATTTCTTTTCCATAAAAAGGTCTACAAAGGAGAAGAAATGGCTTGAATATGTGGAGTCAAATCGATCTTTTTATAATCTATCAAGTGCTGGTGAGACCCTATTTGGAATAATAATACTGTGTTCGGTTCTGGAAACCTCACCTACAAAAAGATATTGACAAAATTGAACGGGTCCAAAGACGGGCTACAAGAATGGTGGAAGGTCTTAAGCATAAAACGTTATCAGGAAAGACTTAATGAACTCAATCTGTATAGTCTGGAGGACAGAAAGAAAAGGGGGGACATGATCGAAACATTTAAATATGTCAAAGGGTTAAATAAGGTTCAGGAGGGAAGTGTTTTTAATAGGAAAGTGAACACAAGAACAAGGGGACACAATCTGAAGTTAGTTGGGGGAAAGTTCAAAAGCAACGTGAGAAAATATTATTTGACTGAAAGAGTAGTAGATTCTTGGAACAAACTTCCAGCAGACGTGGTAGATAAATCCACAGTCACTGAATTTAAACATGCCTGGGATAAACATATATCCATCCTAAGATAAAATACAGGAAATAGTATAAGGGCAGACTAGATGGACCATGAGGTCTTTTTATGCCGTCAGTCTTCTATGTTTCTATCAATTTCACAGATAACCCCAATATCTTGTTTTTCTGGTGGAGAACAATAATTGGGGTGCAGTAAAGCCGAATTACAAAAAAAACCAGGTGGAATCAAGTGAAATAAACTAAATTTAACATTCTTGTCAATGGCAGGAGTGTCAAACTTGCGGGCTGTGGGCCAGATGCGTCACACACTGGCCACGCCCACCCCTTAGCGAAGGGGGAGGGAGTTGCAATAGGTCACATGACAACATCGTGTGGCCACGCCCACCCCTTAGCGAAGGGGGAGGGAGTTGCAATAGGTCAACAACGTGTCACGGGTCGGACACCCCTGTTCTGTGGAGATTCTCATTCATCCGGTTTTTTCAAGAAGCAACTGGACTTTCTGGTTTTCCTTTGAAAACATTTCACTTCTCATCCAAGAAGCTTCTTCAGCTCCGACTTGATGGTGGGGAATGGAAGGATTTATATCCCTTGAAGACAGCTGGTCATTTGCATTGTTTTAGAGAGTCATTGAGATCACTTGGAGGTTAATCTGTTTCCTCAGCGTCACCTGAGCGGTGCAACTGGAACTGATGAAAGGACTGCGTTGTAAAACAGAGATACATGAAAAACTGAACATTGGATAGGCCTCTCAACAGAGGGGGAGGGATGCCGCCCCGAGTCTACGGAGAGGGGCGGCATACAAATCTAATAAATAAAATAAATAAATAAAACATCATCAGTCTCCAGTCTACAACACAGTCCTTTCAACAGTTCCGAGGAGGCTCCAAACCCATTTGTTTGTTTATTTATTTATTGTTAGAGTTGAAAGGGACCATGAAGGCCATCGAGTTCAACCCCCTGCCCAAGCAGGAGCCCTATAGCACACCAGTCAAGTGGCAGTTCAATCTTCTCTTAAAAATGTCCAGAGTGTTGGAGTTCACAACGTCCGCTGGTAGGTTGTTCCATTGGTTGATCGCTCTGACCGTCAGGAAGTTCCTCCTTATCTCCATGTTGAATCTCTCCTTGGTCAGCTTCCAGCTGTTGTTCCTCGTCCGGCCCTCTGGTGCCCTGGAGAATAAAGTGATCCCCTCCTCTCTGTGACATCCCCTCGTATACTTGTAGACTGCTATCATGTCCGCTCTGGCCCTCCTTTTCTCTAGACTATCCATGCCCAGTTCCCTCAGTCTCTCTTCGTTAAGTCTTGATTTCCAATCCCTTAATCATCTTGGTTGCTCTTTTTTGCACCTTCTCCAGAGTTTCAATGTCTCTTTTGAAGTGTGGTGACCAGAACTGTATACAGTACTCCATGTGTGGTTGGACCAGGGCGTAGTAGAGTGGTATTAAGACTTCCCTGGTCTTGGAGTGCATTCCCCTGTTGATGCAGCTTTGCATCACTCAGATGTTCCTCTGAACACTACCCCCACGGTAGCGTTCTGGGACCATCGCTCTCCATTCTCTACATCAACGACCTTTGCGATCTCATCACAAGCAACTGTGTTCTCTTTGCAGATGATGTAAAACTCTTCAACACCACCGATAACACAACTGCTCTCCAAAAAGACCTGAACTCTGTTTCTGAGTGGTCTCTAACACATGGCAACTCCAAATCTCAACCAGCAAATGCTCTGTCCTTCACATCGGCAAAAAGAATCAAAACTCCAAATACAAACTGAATCAACAAATTATCACAGATAATCCCCACTCGGTCAAGGACCTCGCAATACTAATAACTAAAGACCTAAGTGCCAAAGCCCATTGCAACAACATCGCCAAGAAGACTTTAAGAGTTGTTAATCTAATCCTACGTGGGTTCTGCTCTGGCAATCTCACGCTACTTACAAGAGCTTACAAAACTTTCACCAGACCCATCCTAGGATATAGCTGATCTGTTTTGAACCCACACCGCATTTCTGACATTAATACCCTCAAAAATGTCCAGAGATACTTCACCAGAAGAGCTCTTCACTCCTCTACCCGTAACAGAACACCCTACGAAACTAGACTTACAATCCTGGGTCTTGAAAGCTTAGAACTACGACACCTCAAACATGACCTAAGTATTGCCCACAAGATCATATGCTGCATCGTCCTGCCTGTTAAAGACTACTTCAGCTTCAACCACAACAACACAAGAGCCCACAACAGATACAAGCTTAATATTAACCGCTCCAAACTTGACTGTAAAAAATATGACTTTAGTAATCGAATTGTCAAAGCGTGGAATTCACTACCGGACTCTACAGTATGATCCCCAAACCACCAACACTTTACCCTTAGACTATGCACGGTTGACCTCACCAAGTTCCTAAGAGGTCAGTAAGGGGCGAGTACAAGTGCACTAGAGTGCCTTCTGTCCCCTGTCCTATTGCTCTCCTATATCTTCTCTTCTATCACTATATCTTTTCCTGCTATTCTCTCATATTTATATAAATATAACTTATATTTCACTTCTTTATTTTCTCCTCTATTCCCCCTTTAATACATTCTACCTGATTATATCCTCTATAACCCTCATTGTGTATTATTGTGTATTGGACAAAACAAACAAACAAATAAATAAATAATAAACCTCCTGGTGACATCAATGACTCTCTAAAAAAATGCAAATGACCAGTTTCGTCTACAAGGAGTATAAATATTTCTATTCCCCACTATCCAATTAGAGCTGAAGACGTTTCTTAATTGAGAAGCGAAACATCTTCAAAGAAAAACCAGGAAGTCCATCTGCCTCTTGAAAAAGCCCCTTTGGGATAAATGTGACATTATTTCTTTCATTAAATTCAATTAAGATCTAGTTAAATTAAGGTGAAAATTGCTAATATGATTACTAGCACATGCAGCCTCCCGAACGCCGAACCAGGAAGTTCGGCAAAAGTTCGGGTTCGGGAGGCTGGGTTTGTACGGCGGCAGCAACGGGCCTCAAGGGGCATTTTTGCCTGGGGAGGGTGAAAAATGGGCCTGCTAGGCCCAAAACAGTGTGGTGGTAGTAGGTTGTATGTGTATGTGCAGGAAAGCATGGGGGGCTGCAAACGTGGGGGTGGGGCAGCACAGGGGGGGGGGGGAGTGTCACACATGCATTTGTGGAGGGGGGCACGCCAGCACACACTACTGCTCATGCACAATTTTGGCACCTGAGGGAAAAAAGGTTTGCCATCACTCACCTATACCATTTCAGACAAGTGACTGTCTAGTATTTTCTTTAAAATCTCCAATGATGGATCACCCATAATTTCTGAAAAGAAGCTGTTCCACTGGTTAATTTTCCTTACTGTTAGGAAGTTTCTCCTTAATTCTCTGTTGCTTCTCTCTGATTAGTTTCCAACCATGTTTTTTTAATTTCCTGTGCTCAGGTACTTTGGAGAATAATTTGACTTTTGTGGCAGCCCCTCAAAATATGGGGACACTATCATGTCACTCCTAATTTGTTTTTTTTAGATAGGCTGTTAAACTGATGGCCCAGGGTCAGATGTGTCACCCACAGCCCTCACACAGCTCCATCAATGGGAAAACCATCATGAAATGTCACACGACGACAACATAATGCTGTGAGTTTGACACCTACCAGTCAAACACAAATCCTGCAGTCATTCGTCATATTAGTCTCTAGGTCTTTGATCATCTTAGTTGCTCTTCTCTGAATTTTTTCCAAGCTTCCAAATCTTAGGGTGTAGATGCCATCAAAGGATTTCCAGAGTCTGAGAGGAAGCGCAAGCCCCATAGATCCCTTCCAAGGGGACAACATTTACAAGACCTGTGAGGTAGCAGGGGTTCCACGCTTTTCCCTCAGCTTTTGGCCTCAAGCCCAGGCGGTATGTGAGTGGTGTTTTTGCGCATGCATTTGTGTGTGTGTGTGTGTGTGTGAGATGAACACGATGAAATGCTTCAAGAGATCACATAAAAGGAGAATTCCAAGGCACCGCTCCGATGGGATACGAATTAAAGGCCACCAGGAGATCCAAGGGCGTACATAAGTGCACAACTGTGCCTTTCGTCCCGTCCAATTGCCTCTCCTTATCTCATATCTCTTTCCTTCCTTTCATATATCTTCTCTATTTTTATATCTTTTCTTTATATATAATACCTCATGTCTATTCTCTTCAATATGTATTGTGTATTGGACAAATAAATAAATAAATTCCCCTCAGAGCCAGGAGGAAGATTCGCAAGCCAGCGCTTCCATTTACCGCCCAAAAATGACAGGCGCTTCTCTCCTGCCATTGGTCCGCCAAGCCTAAGTGACCCGAAGGCTCTGCCCCCCGCCCTCTTTTCTCCTCCTTAACGGATTTCCTCCTACAGTAACTACAGCGGGGAGGGGCAGCCCCGCCCGCACGGCGGTTGGACTGAGCGTGCGCACCTGCTTAACGGTCCTCTCCGAACGCCTGGCCGCTCTAGGGCTCGCCCCTCGTTGGCTGTAACCGTTTCGTTTTCGCAGGAGACGTCCGGCGCTTAGGGAGCCACCGGGCACGTACAGAGCCATCTCGTGGGAATGGAGACAAAGAGAGGGATGGAACACGTGAAATCCGAGATGGTCTTCCCACTTCTGGGAGGCAGGGAGAGCCCGGATTCCCTTTGCATGCAGACGGGGACAAAGGTCCCAAACTCGGCCAGGAAGGACAATTCGAAGTTCGTCAGAAGGGAGAGGAATCTCTTCAAGGCTATTATGTGGATTGATGACTTTTGAGCAGCTCTACAGACATTGAATCAAACGAATATATCATATATATTTTCTTCCTTTCATACATCTTCTCTATTTTATATTTTTCTTTATATATATTACCTCATGTCTATTCTCTTCTATATGTATTGGACAAATAAAAATAAAAAGGTCAGTATGGATGACCTCTAAGGTTCCCCGCCGCGATGGCGCCGTCAGGAGATGCGGCCTTGATCCTCGGGACGCACCAGGGGGCGCTGGTTCGCCGTCGGAGTACTGCGCATGCTCCGCCCGGAGTCCAGCTGGAAGGGGAGGACCGGCGGTGAGTTGCGCCCTGGGAATGGGGAGGGGGAGGTTGACAGGAGGGGATTCCGCGACCCAGAGACGCAGAGGGGGGAGAGGACAACGCCCCCTTCCAGTCCTAGGCAGAGCCTCCCGCCCCGGTCCTTGCAAAAAGAGGGGGGGATTGCGGGTCCTCCCCTTCAAGCGTTCCATAGCCGTAGCAAGAGGGAAAGACCCGGGGGGGACAGGGTCCCCCCAAACAGGAATTGCCGGGTTCAAAACTCCGGAGGCTGAGAAGGAGGGGGGACACCTCCCCCTAATCCTGCTCTTGTCTGTGCATGCTTTGTGAGGGGGGGGAGGAGAAGATGGGTGGGCTGCTCCCTGCCTTTGTTCCCACGGGCAGGATCGCCTCGTGGTGCTTCCTCCCTTCCCTTCCCTAGCTATTCATAATGCAAGAAGAAGGTGTCCCACCCCAAAGGTACTTTCCACCCTTCCCTCCACCTCAAGAGGCAACTGGTTTTTCTTTGAAGGCTTCTCATCCGAGATGCTTCTTCAGCTCTGACCGGATGGTGGGGAGCGGAAGCAGCTTTGTTTATTTAATTAATAAGAAATACATTTATTTATTTATTACTGGTTTATTTATGTATTTATTTCAATTTATTTATTTAATTCAATTTGTAGGCCATCTGACTCCCTAGGGACTCTAGGTGGCACACACACACACCCAAACAAAACCCTCCATAAAACGTACAGTATAACGTTAGGATATCTAAAAAACAATTAAAAAAAATATAAACCCACAGTAAAGAAAAAACATACATTCCATTTATGGCCAGATCTCGATGTTACACCATCCAATCAATGGCCCCTGGTCTGCCAAGGCAAGGAGGGTGGTGGCAATTCTAATCTCTGGGGGGAGTTGGTTCCAGAGGGCTGGGGCTGCCACAGAGAAGGCTCTTCCCCTGGGGCCTGCCAAACGACATTCGTGGGACCTAACTGGTCACTGGGATTCGTGCGGCAGAAGGCGGTCCCGGAGTTTAGAGTTATTCAGTTTGAAAGGATACAGTGGGTGACAATAAGATAACAATCTGCAAAGTACAGGGCAGCATGATAAAGAGGACTGTATCATTTTTTCTTAGCGATGAGCATAAATATCACGGCCTGTGTTTTTTCTCTTCTTCCTTGGATATCTAAGCTGGAGTCATCTGCCCTCACGATCCAATGGACACTCAGAGAGGACTCAAACGATTGGTGAGATTTATCCAGGACGTCCTCATGAATCCTCCATTATGATTGAAAAGAATTTATAGAACTCCATTTCTACTTGATTGTTCAACCATCTCGTCATCATATCTAATTCTGCACATTCCATAATCTTTCTCAAGACCTCTTGGTCTTTGGGAATTTCTTTTCCTTTCCATTTTTGTACAAATGCTATTCTTGCCACTACTAATATATATGAATTATTAAATAGTATACAGTGGTCCCTCGATTTTCGCAGGTTCGAACTTCGCGAAACAGCTATATCACGGTTTTTCAAAAGTATTAATTAAAAAATACTTTGCTGTTTTTTTCCCTGTAGCACGGTTTTTCCCCACCCAATGACGTCATACGTCGTCGCCAAACTTTCGTCCGCCTTTAATAAATTTTTCTTTAATAAACTTTAATAAATAAACACGGTGAGTAATAATCTAAATGGTTGCTAAGGGAATGGAAAATTGCAGTTTAGGGGATTAAAGTGTTAAGGGAAGGCTTGGGATACTGTTCAGAGCCAAAAATAGTGTATTTACTTCCGCATCTCTACTTCGCGGAAATTCGACTTTCGTGGGCGGTCTTGGAACACATCCCCGGCGAAAAGCGAGGGAACACTGTATTTCTTTTTTATATTTAACATCAGTAATACCTAATACCTAATCTGTATGGATCCATGAGATCGCTTGGCCCCATTTGGGCTTTTGTCGAAGAACAAAGAAGCAATAAAATGGAATCAAATCACCGAGCTGCTGAGAACGCTGAAAAGAGCTGTCGGGGAACCTGGCCACGAACCGGGAAGATGACCCTGAAGGACGAAGTCATCCCTTCAGATATCCGACGCTGGAGCTTCAGGAATGTCCATTACCAGGAAGCCACAGGGCCACGAAAGCTTTGCAGCCATCTCCATCACCTTTGCCACCAGTGGCTGCAGCCAGAAAGACGCACCAAGGCCCAGATGTTGGATCTGGTGCTCCTGGAGCAGTTCCTGGCTATCCTTCCTTCAGAGATGGAGAGCTGGGTACGGGAGTGTGGAGTGGAGACCAGTTCCCAGGCGGTGGCCCTGGCTGAAGGCTTCCTCCTGAGCCAGGCGGAGGAGCAGAAGGAGCAGGGAGACCAGCAGGTGAGAGAGGCTTATTCCAATATATTATTCCAAAATATGATTTCAACAATCGAGTTATTGAAGCGTGGAACTAATTACCGGACTCAATTGTGTCAACCCCTAACCCCCAACATTTCTCCCTTAGACTCTCCACGATTGACCTCTCCAGGTGAGGCCAGTAAGGGGCGTACATAAGTGCACTGGTGTGCCTTCCGTCCCGTGTCCAATTGTCTTTCCTTTATCTCATATATCATATATAATTTCTTCCTTTCATATATCTTCTCCTCTATTTTCACTTTTATCCTTATATATATTACTTCATGTTTATTTTCTTCCTATGTATTTGTGTATTGGACAAATGAATAAATAAAAGAAAATAAATAAATAAGACTTCTGAAGGGTTATTAGGTAAGATAAACAATGTGTTTCGATTTCTTACATATTTCTTAGCTACAGTTTCCTCCGCTTAAGCCAGTGTTTCCCAACCTTGGCCACTTGAAGATATTTGGACTTCAACTCCCAGAATTCCCAAGCCAGCAAATGTTGAAGTCCAGATATCTTCAAGTGGCCAAGGTTGGGAAACACTGCTCTATAGAATAACTTAGAAAGTCACTTATCATAATAAAGGGGTGTGGAGAGGACTTCTTAGGGGTGGCATAGATTGTGCAGAAGGTATAAAATGTATGGATTGTGATATATGCTTTGCTCTCCTTGGTATCATTGAAAACCAGATGAAAAAGGAACAGTATTATTTGATACAACATTTAATAACATGAACAAGAATAACCATAGCACAATTTTGGAAAAATGAAGCAATGCTGAATGAACGGAACTTAATTTAAAAAATGTTGGACTGTGATGAAGCAGACAAGCTAACAATGGAGCTAAAGAAACAAGATAAATCAAAATACTGTACTATCAGATTTGGAAATACTTCTACACTTGGTTGAATAAGAACACAGCTACTAGTAGTGCTGCATGATAAAGAAATATTATAAAACAAAATCACTAAAGAATTAATATAACTTCCTATTCTGACTATGCGTTAGATATGTTCTATTATTAGCTAAAGAATAAGAACTTAAATGCAATAATATATAATATAAATCACAAATTATATGTTATCAATTAAACCATTGGTGTTAATACCGCTAAGAACAAAATGAGGCTGACAATAGCAGGCTGTTGGGGCCTGGATGGGTGTCAACAAACTCAAACTCAACCCAGACAAGACGGAGTGGCTGTGGGTCTTGCCTCCCAAGGACAATTCCATCTGTCCGTCCATTACCCTGGGGGGGAGGAACTACTGACTCCCTCAGAGAGGGTTCGCAACTTGGGCGTCCTCCTCGATCCACAGCTGACATTGGAACATCATCTTTCGGCTGTGGCGAGGAGGGCGTTTGCCCAGGTCCGCCTGGTGCACCAGTTGCGGCCCTATTTGGACAGGGAGTCATTGCTCACAGTCACTCATGCCCTCATCACCTAGAGGTGATGCAACGCTCTCTACATGGGGCTACCTCTGAAAAGTGTTCGGAAACTTCAGATCGTGCAGAACGCAGCCGCGAGAGCCATCGTGGGGCTTCCAAGATTCGCCCACGTTTCTTCAACACTCCGTGGCTTGCATTGACTGCCGATCAGTTTCCGGTCACAATTCAAAGTGTTGGTCATGACCTTAAAAGCCCTACATGGCAATGGACCAGATTACCTAATGAACCGCCTGCTACCGCACAAATCCCAGCGACCGATAAGGTCCCATAGAGTTGGCCTTCTCCGGGTCCTGTCAACTAAACAATGTTGTTTGGTGGGCCCCAGGGGAAGAGCCTTCTCTGTGGTGGCCCCGACCCTCTGGAACCAACTCCGCCCCGGAGATTAGAACTACCCCCACCCTCCCTGTCTTTCGTAAACTACTCAGGAATCATTTATACCACCAGGCATGGGGGAGTTGAGATAGCTCTTCCCCCTAGGCCTTTACAAGTTATGCATGGTATGTTTGTGTGTATGTTTGGTTTTATAATAGGGGTTTTTAGTTGTTTTTTATTATTGGATTGTACATGTTGTGTTTATTATTGTTGTTAGCCGCCCCGAGTCTGTGGAGAGGGGTGGCATACAAATCCAATAAATTATTATTATTATTATTAATAGAGCCAGCCGTAGGAGGGGAGGGGAGATATACTATATGCTCGTCTTTGAATTTTTGTGTGTGTATTGTACATTGTTTAGATGTAATGTTATATCTGTTTTTTTATTGTTTTTAATGTTTATATTTAAATAAAAAATATTTTTTTTTAAAAATTGTGGACAGAGAAGGAAGTTTTCTTTCTGTGTGTGCTGTTCTCTTCATTCCTCTCCTTTTTTCTACCTGGAGTTACAGATTCTGGAGATGACCTTCAGGAGAGACCTGTTGGATCCCCCTCAGCATCTACTTTCCACAGTCCCCTCCCAGAAAGACGAAAGTTGGGATACCTCTCAAGGTAAGGGAGGGGGGGTTCCTTCCAAGCCACATAAAGTTTCCCAGGGAGACCGTAGCCCTCCCTTCTTTGGTCAATCCTCTTGGGTGTGGGTATCTCCCCACGTTTTACTCGGTTTGCTTCCGCCATTTTCCCCCCTCCCTCGTAGAGAACAGAACGATGTCGCTGGTCTTTATAGGGGCGTCTCCTTTTTCTGCTGACCCTGAGAGAACAGCTGAATCTCCAGCTCAGGTAGAAGCTTAACTCTTATTTTGTTTTTAATGTATTGGGTTTTAGTATTGTTTTAAATTAGATTTCTTACATATTGTATTTTTGTATCCGTTTGCTGTGAGCCGCCTTGAGTCTGCAGAAAAGAGCGGCATAGAAATCTAAATGAATGAATGAATAAATGAATGAATGGATGGATGGAGAGAGAGAGAGAGAGAGAGAGAGAGATGATAGATAGGTATGTAGGTAGGTAGGTAGGTGTTCTGTCTGGGTCACTCCGGCAGCCAAGACCAACCCAAAAAGAGAAGCCAGACACACCGGTAAAAGGCAAAGTCAGTTTACAAAATTAAAGAAAAACACAGGTAACAGAAAATGTCCTTACAAACAGGAAAACACTGTATCTTCAAATATATCCACGAAGGGAAAAGTCCATGCAGCCGTACAGGATTCTTGCTGCCAAGACGAGGCTGTAGATAGCAGACCTACACCTCCCACGGGTCTTCCAAACTGCTGGGCCACAAGCCAGGAACAGAGACGTCGAGAACAAAGCAGGTCACCATAACTCCAACTGATAACACTCCACATGGCTTCAAGGGCTTGCCTGCCTTTTAAACCCTGCTAAGGAGGACCACACCCAAGCCCTGCTGTTCCTAATTCAGTGCTGATAATACTTCTTTAATTGCTCCTTTCGTTGATCTGAACGTCTCTGTTGCAAGTCATTGACGGCTTGTGCTTCATCACCGACTGCTCAGCCCCCTCCTCTTCGCTGTCCTCTTCCTCCGGGCATGGAGCCAGCAGAGACACAGCTGGTCCCTGAGCAGCCTCAGGCTGAACCACAACAGTAGGTAGATAGGTAGATAGATAGATAGATAGATAGATAGATAGATAGATAGATAGATAGATAGATAGATAGATAGATAGATGATAGGTAGGTAGGTAGGTAGGTAGGTAGATATAGATAGATAGAGAGATAGAGAGATGATAGATAGATAGATAGATAGATAGATAGATAGATAGAAAGTGATAGTATATATATTCAGATAGATATATATATATATATATATATAGAGAGAGAGAGAGAGAGAAAGAAATTTCCCAAATTCTGACCATAGAGCATGTACCAGGGGTGAAATTAAGCAGGTTCTGACCAGTTCTGGAGAACTGGTAGCAGAAACTTTGAATAGTTCCGGAGAAACAGCAAATACCACTTCTGGCTGGCCCTAGAGTGGGGAGGGAATGGGGATTTTACAGTATCCTTCTCCTGTCCCA
The DNA here is from genome assembly GCF_031021105.1 of Erythrolamprus reginae. NCBI lineage: Eukaryota > Metazoa > Chordata > Lepidosauria > Squamata > Dipsadidae > Erythrolamprus > Erythrolamprus reginae. The sequence continues at coordinate 4,052,185 of NC_091951.1, forward strand.
CCCACCAAGCCCCTCCCACACAACCGGGAGAAAATTGTTTTTAATTTCATCCCTGGCGTGTTCCCCATGAAACCAGGGAGAAGCTGAAAGTGGGTTGTTTTTCGTGCGCATGTCGACAGCAGTTGGAGGACAGACCCTGGCCTGGGCTCTCCAAAACTCTCATGAGAGTGTTGTATTGACCTTGAGGACTAGTGCCACAGGCCATAGGACTGAAATGTCAGACAGGAAGGACCTGCCTTGGGCCTGCCTGCAAACACCAACCAGAACTGAATCCAATGATGGCTGAAGTGTCCAGAACCCATCTGCCAAAGTGGGTCTAGAAGTAAACTGATGTTATTTATTTATTTATTTATTTATTTATTTATTGATTGATTTATTGATTGATTGATTGATTGTTAGAGTTGGAAGGGACCATGCGGGTCATCAAGTCCAACCCCCTTCCCAAGCAGGAACCCTATAGCATCCCAGCCAAATGGCAGTCCAATTTCCTCTTTAAAATGTCCAGAGTATTGGAGTTCACAACGTCCGCTGGTAGGTTGTCCCACTGGTTGATCGTTCTGACCATCAGGAAGTTCTTCCTTATTTCCACGTTGAATCTCTCCTTGGTCAGCTTCCAGCCGTTATTCCTTGTCCGGCCCTCCGGTGCCCTGGAAAATAAAGTGACCCCCTCCTCTCTGTGGCAACCCCTCGTATACTTGTAGACTGCTATCATGTCCGCTCTGGCCCTCCTTTCCTCTAGGCTATCCATGCCCAGTTCCCTCAGTCTCTCTTCACAAGTCTTGGTTTCCAATCCCTTAATCATCTTCGTTGCTCTTTTCTTCACCTTCTCCAGAGTTTCAATGTCTCTTTTGAAGTGTGGTGACCAGGACTGAACACAGTACTCCAGGTGTGGTCTGACCAGGGCGTAGTAGAGTGGTATTAAGACTTCCCTGCTCTTTAAGGGTTGGTGAACAAATGGACCTTTTTCTGTTAATTGGGAGTATAGGTTTCCTGTTTCAGGGTCTTGTGTCCTTCGAGGAGGTGGCTGTGGATTTCTCTGAGGAGGAGTGGGCTCACCTGGACCCCCATCAAAAGGCTCTTCACGGAGAAGTGATGCTGGAAAACTCCAGGAATGTGGCCTCACTGGGTAAGGGCTCTTGTGCACTATGAATTTAAGGGCTCGGATGATACAAACAGAAATCATAAGCCCAGATTATGGTTAGTCTCCTGTCTGCATAAGTGGAAGGAAGAATGAGAAGCTTAACGTGTTGTCAATTTCCTTTCAAAATACAGTAGTATCTCGTGATACGAACCCCTCGTCATACAAACTTTCCGAGATACGAACCTGGGGTTCGGAAATTTTTTGTCTCTTCTTACGAATTTTTTCCGCCTTATGAACCAGCCGCCCGAATGCCAAACCCAGAAGTTTGGCAAAAGTTCGGGTTCAGGTGGCCACCGAGAAGCCCCGCCGCCCGGCTGTCGCCTTTTGAAACAGCCGTGGGGCTTCTCGGCGTCCTCCAGAACCTGAACGCCAAACCCGAACTTTTGCCGAACTTCCGGGTTCGGCGTTTGGGAGGCCGCCGAGAAGCCCTGCCGCCCGGCTGTCTCCTTTTGAAACAGCCAGGGGGCTTCTCGGCGTTCTCCCGACAAAAGTTTGGGTTCAGGTGGCCGCCGAGAAGCCCCGCTGTCGCCTTTTGAAACAGCTGTCCTGCCGAACCTGAACGGCGTCCTCCCAAACCTGAACGCCAAACCCAAACTTTTGCCGAACTTCCGGGTTCAGCGTTCGGGAGGCTGCCGAGAAGCCCCGCCGCCCAGTTGTCGCCTTTTGAAACAGCCAGGGGGCTGCAAGTCCAGCAAAAGTTCGGGTTCGGTGTTCAGGTTCAGGAGAATGCTGAGAAGCCTCGCCGCCCGGCTGTCACCTTTGAAAAAGAGCCGCGGAGCTGTCGGCCGGTCAGGAGGCCCAAACGGAGGTGGGGAATCCCAATAGGGAATTCCATGGGCGGAGCTTTGACGTCATGAAGACGTCCTTCCTAGAGTCCACGTTTTGGCCGGCCAAGAATGACGTCTCTGTGACGCCATCCACAAGTTCCGGAGGCTTTCCTGAAGCCTGGGGAGGGCACAAAATGACCCAACAGGCCTACTGCAAGTTCAGAGGCCTCAGTGAGGCCTGCACGCATGAAGGCAGCATGTGTGTGTTTGTCTGGGTCTGTGTGTGTGTACAAGGTAGGGGGGCAATGCATTATGGGTGTTGGCACCCAAGCAAAAAAAGGTTCGTCATCATTGATCTAGGGCAGTGATGGCGAACTATGGCACGGGTGCCACAAGTGGCACGCGGAGCCATATTATATAATAATAATAATAATAATAATAATAATTATTATTATTATTATTATTATTATTATTATTATTATTATTATTAATTAGATTTGTATGCCGCCCCTCTCTGGAGTCTCGGAGCGGCTTACAACAACGAAACAATACAAATCCAACAGTTAAAAACAATTTTAAAACCCTTAATGTAAAAAACAATCTCATACAGACCATACATAAAACAGAAACGGCCCAGGGGAATCAATTTCCCCATGCCTGACGACAGAGGTGGGTTTTAAGGAGTTTGCGAAAGGCAAGGAGGGTGGGGGCAATTCTAATTTCCAGGGGGGGAGTTGATTCCAGAGGGTCGGGGCCACCACAGAGAAGGCTCTTCCCCTAGGTCCCGCCAGGCGACATTGTCGTGGTAGCGTGGGCGCACACTCTTTAAACATCTGAGGGCAAAAATTTCACTATCACTGACCTAGGATGTGGGCTATTCCTGTCAGTTTAGTATTATCCCGCAACACAGGGTGGCGATAAACCTTCAATTAGTTAAAAAAAAACCCTCAATATCTGCAAAGTGCAATAAAATGAAGTATGCCTGTATCTATTTTTATATGTTCCTCCTTTGCCTTTAAGTTTTGCTCTTTCCTCATCCGCGAGAGTATTTTCTCACACCTTTATTGCACTGATCTGTTTTTTCCTAAAGGAATTCCGAGGATTCCCCCGCGTACTCCACGGAAACGAACAACCACCGGAGGCAAGCCCTATAAATGCCTGGAATGTGGGAAGATCTTCACCAAGAGTAGCAACCTCACTTCCCACAAAAGAATCCATACAGGGGAGAAGCCGTACAGATGCCTGGACTGCGGGAAGAGCTTCAGTCGGAGCAGTAGCTTCTCGGCGCATAAAAGGATCCACACCGGAGAGAAGCCGTACGAGTGCCCGGAGTGCAGCAAGCGGTTCAGCGAGAGCAGCCATCTCATCGCGCACAAGAGGATCCACACGGGGGAGAAACCTTACGAGTGCGTCGAATGCGGGAAGAGCTTCAGCCAGAGCAGTAGCTTCGTTGCCCATAAGAGGATCCACACAGGGGAGAAACCCTACAAGTGCGTGGAGTGTGGGAAGAGCTTCAATACCAGTACGCACCTGACGTCTCACAAAAGGATCCACACAGGGGAGAAACCCTACAAATGCGCGGAGTGTGGGAAGGGCTTCAGTGAAAACGGGGCTCTGACGTCGCACAAGAGGATCCACACAGGGGAGAAGCCGTACAAATGCGCGGAGTGTGGGAAGTGCTTCAGTCAGAGCAGTTCTTTTACGCTTCATAAAAAGAGGCACAAAGGAGAGACCCCATATATATGCATCAAGTGGTGATAAAAAAAAGAGTTCCATTTCTTTTCCATAAAAAGGTCTACAAAGGAGAAGAAATGGCCTGAATACGTGGAATTTGGAAAACCCAGCAGTCAAATCGATCTTTTTATAATCTATCAAGTGCTGGTGAGGCCACATTTGGAATACTGTCCAAGCATCTACTGCTCTTTCAGTAAAATAATATTTTCTCACGTTGCTTCTGACCTTTCCCCCAACTAACCTCAGATTGTGTCCCCTTGTTCTTGTGTTCACTTTCCTATTAAAAACACTTCCCTCCTGAACCTTATTTAACCCTTTGACATATTTAAATGTTTCGATCATGTCCCCCCTTTTCCTTCTGTCCTCCAGACTATACAGATTGAGTTCATGAAGTCTTTCCCGATACGTTTTATGCTTAAGACCTTCCACCATTCTTGTAGCCCGTCTTTGGACCCGTTCAATTTTATCCATATCTTTTTGCAGGTGAGGTCTCCAGAACTGAACACTAATACTAGGCGGCTTAGAGCAAACACCAACATCAGAAACAGTTTTAAAAAAAACAATTAATTAATAAAATCATACATCTCTTGTGTGGCCGGATTCAGAAAATAGACCACCCGATCAAGGGCCTCAGTCCTGCCGGCAGAGCCAGGTCTTTAAGGCTTTCCGGAAGGCCAGTGGGGTGGGGGCAGTACGGATTTCAGGAGGTAGATGGTTCAAGAGAATTTTCAAGAGAATAAAATTCTGGAAGTTGCAAAGCTACAGTTGGAGTGGAACGGCAGAGACGTTAAAGATAGACCTCAGCCTACAACAATTCATTTGAGCTTACAGTGGTGGTGGTGGAAAAAATAACTTGACTGTTTTCACGTTTTCATATTTACAACTGTTCCATGGTCATGTTCAAAATTCAGATATTTGACAACTTTGATCCCGCTATATAGAGCGCTGGTGAGACCACATTTGAAATAATACTGTGTTCAGTTCTGGAGACCTCACCTACAAAAAGATATTGACAAAATTGAACGGGTCCAAAGACGGGCTACAAGAATGGTGGAAGGTCTTAAGCATAAAACGTATCAGGAAAGACTTCATGAACTCCATCTGTATAGTCTGGAGGACAGAAGGAAAAAGGGGGACATGATCGAAACATTTAAATATGTTAAAGGGTTAAATAAGGTCCAGGAGGGAAGTGTTTTTAAAAGGAAAGTGAACACAAGAACAAGGGGGCACAATCTGAAGTTAGTTGGGGGAAAGATCAAAAGCAACGTGAGAAAATATTATTTTACTGAAAGAGTAGTAGATGATTGAAACAAACTTCCAGCAGACAGTAACTGAATTTAAACATGCCTGGGAAAAACATATGTCCATCAGATAAAATACAGGAAATAGTATAAGGGCAGACTAGATGGACCATGAGGTCTTTTCTGCCGTCAGACTATGTTTCTAACTGAACTCAGGGTCCCGGGGTCTAAGTGTTCGGAAACTTCAGATCATGCAGAATGCAGCTGCGAGAGCAGTCATGGGCTTTCCCAAATATGCCCATGTTACACCAACACTCCGCAGTCTGCATTGGTTACCAATCAGTTTCTGGTCACAATTCAAAGTGTTGGTTATGACCTATAAAGCCCTTCATGGCACCAGACCAGATTATCTCTGTGACCGCCTTCTGCCGCACGAATCCCAGCGACCAGTTAGGTCCCACAGAGTTGGCCTTCTCCAGGTCCCGTCGACTAAACAATGTCGTCTGGCGGGTCCCAGGGGAAGAGCCTTCTCTGTGGCGGCCCTGACTCTCTGGAACCAGCTCCCCCCAGAGATTAGAACTGCCCACACCCTCCATGCCTTCCATAAACTCCTTAAAATTCACCTCTGCCATCAGGCATGGGGGAATTGAGGCATCCCACCCCCCTCCCCCGGGGCCTATACAATTTGTGTATGGTATGTCTGTGTGTGTGTATGTCTGGTTTAATAATGGGGTTTTAAAATGTTTTTTAAATTTATTAGATTTGTCATGAATTGTTTAATTGTATGCTGTGAGCCGCCTTGAGTCTACGGAGAGGGGCAGCATACAAATCTAATAAATAATAAATAGATTGATTGATTGATTGATTGATTGATTGATTGAATGAATGAATGTTTCTTCACCAGCCGTCCTCATTTTTGAACTGGGTAACTTCTCTAATAGACTGTGGGACTGCTACAGATATAATATAGTTTGATTTCTGCAAAACACTTGACAGACGAGCCATTGACATTCTGAGTAGTATGTTAATTTAGTGTGGTTGGAATGGCGTGACAATTAAGTGGATGCATAACGACTCGAAACTTTTACTTGGAACATGCTCAAATGTTATTCTTCATCGACCTGGAGGAAGGTAATAAATGGGGCACTACAATGCGGCGCTGAAGTTTTATTTAATAATTTCAATGTTAATTCAATCTAAGATTAAGAGGGATTGGTTATTAAATGTTCAGGTAATGCAAAATAGGCATGGAAGGGACCAAACTGGTAGCGAGGTAAGTTGGAACCCATCCCTGGTGGGTGGGTGTGGATAGCCTGGAGAAAAGGAGGGCTAGAGTGGACATGATAGCAGTCTACAAGTATACGAGGGGATGTCACAGAGAGGAGGGGATCACTTTATTCTCCAGGGCACCAGAGGGCTGGACGAGGAACAACGGCTGGAAGCTGACCAAGGAGAGATTCAACACAGAGATAAGGAGGAACTTCCTGACGGTCAGAGCGATCAACCAGTGGAACAACCTACCAGCGGACATTGTGAACTCCAACACTGGACATTTTTAAGAGAAGATTGAACTGCCACTTGACTAGTGTACTATAGGGTTCCTGCTTGGGCAGGGGGTTGAACTCGATGGCCTTCATGGTCCCTTTCAACTCTAACAATCAATCAATCAATCAATGGCCAAACTCCTGCAGGAGACACTACGGCAGGAGCGTGCTACCATTCACAGCCCTAATGGAAGGGGCTGGGAGCATGTGCCGCAAGTACCCGCTTCTGAGCATGCGCAGAAGATGAGTCTCACGTGAAAACGCGCAGTTTCCGTGGTTTTGCTTCCAAGCATGCGCAGAAGCAAAAGGACCGGAAAAATGGACAGAAGAATGGACGCCACTGGCAAAACAAGTTAAGGACTACTCGTGGCGGTGCTGGGAGGGATGCGGGGGCTCGTGGCAAGGCGGAAGGGCGAGCCGATGGAGCTGACGCTCGCAACAGAGCTGACAGGCCACTATGGCAGCGGCGGAGGTTCATGGCTGCTCCGTCAGCTCGCCCCTCTACCACGCTGTGAGCCCTCACCGCTGCCACTAGTGGCCTGTTAGCTCTGTTGCGAGCAGCAGCTCCAGCAGCTCGCCCTCCACCACGCCATGAACCCCCGTGAGCCCCTGCCACGCTGCCCCCCCATGCCCCCTCATGCCATCCCTGCCGTGCCGCCCCCCCTCCAGTACTACCATGAGCGGTAGCTCTGTCCACTCGCCCCTACACTGCGCCACGGCCCTTACCTTGCTCTCGATCTCCTGCAGGTCGATGGGCCATGGTGCGGGAAGCAGGCAGGGTGGCCTCGAGCTCCAGCCGTGTGGCCTGCTGTGTGCTCTCCCACGTGCGCTGAGCAGGAGAGCAGGAGAGCAGATAGCAGGACATGCAGCCGGAGCTCAGGCAGCCTGCTGTTGTTAGACCCAGCTGCCTCTCTAGGCGCCGTAGTGAGATTCCGCTGCTGCGCACGTGCAGCTGTTGAAATCTCACGTGCACATCCTTGTGGCAGTGAGATTTGGGCAAAAATTGCCGGTTTCTTTACTTCTGCATATGCGCAGAAACAAAAAACTCGTAATTTTTACCGGAATCACGCCGGTGGCACATGCACTATATGTACACACCCGGCGATAATGGAGCAAGCCTACGCGCCCCATTTCCGCCAACGTAACAGTGTTCCTGCCGTTCCGGATAGTAGCCCTTCCCTGGGCAGGGGTATCAAACTCAAGGCCCAGGGGCTGAATCCAGCCCACGGGGTGCTTAGATCTGGCCCACGGAGCTGCACTGGAAACAGTGCGGGACTGGCCTGCAATGCCTCTGCCAGTGAAAACTGAGCTTTCAGAGGGTTGTAGGAGGTCATCAGAGCTGAAAACGGAGCTTGGGAGCCTGTTTTCTCCGGCCGAGTGCTTGGACCGCCACAGGTGCCTCCCCTCATGCAAGTGACATCCAGCTGGCTACTCCCACTCTTCCTTCCTTATGTCAATCACAATACTGATGCGTCCCTCAATGAAATTTGAGTTTGACACCCCTGCACTACAGCATGCTGGTTAGGGAATTCCAGGAATTGGAAATCCACGCAACCCAAGGTTAGTGAGGTTAATGAGAAAAAACTGTTAAGATTGCTTCCTCCGACACCAAATGTTGGCTTTTGTACTTCGGAGCCCACCAGAAAAGGTCCTTTGGATGGGAGACCACCAGGAAAGCCCAAATCTCAACTCAACAGGGGCAGATCCTGAAAGCCACTTCCGTGGCTGCTTAAGACGATCGCAGGGATGTGGCTGATGGTTCCCCAGCAACCGAGCTTGACTTTTAATGAAGCATGTGCCTGTTGCCCCATTTCCCCCCCTCATTACCGGACTCCATAGTGTCATCCCTAAACCCCGATTATCTACGGTTGACCTATCCAGATTCCTAAGAGGTCAGTAAGGGGCGAGTACAAGTGCACTAGAGGGCCTTCCGTCCCCTGTTCTATTGCTCTCCTATATCTCCTATACCTTTCTTCTATTCCTATACAGTATCTCATATATTCCTATATATGAGATACGGTAGGAAAGGCAAGTAGGATGCTTGGCTGCATAGCTAGAGGTATAACAAGCAGGAAGAGGGAGATTGTGATCCCCTTATATAGAGCGCTGGTGAGACCACATTTGGAGTACTGTGTTCAGTTCTGGAGACCTCACCTACAAAAAGATATTGACAAAATTGAACGGGTCCAAAGACGGGCTACAAGAATGGTGGAAGGTCTGAAGTATAAAACGTATCAGGAAAGACTTAATGAACTCCATCTGTATAGTCTGGAAGACAGAAGGAAAAGGGGGGACATGATCGAAACATTTAAATATGTTAAAGGGTTAAAGGGAAGTGTTTTTAACAGGAAAGTGAACACAAGAACAAGGGGACACAATCTGAAGTTAGTTGGGGGAAAGATCAAAGGCAACATGAGAAAGTATTATTTTACTGAAAGAGTAGTAGATCCTTGGAACAAACTTCCAGCAGACGTGGTTGGTAAATCCACAGTAACCGAATTTAAACATGCCTGGGATAAACATATATCCATCCTAAGATAAAATACAGGAAATAGTAAAAGGGCAGACTAGATGGACCATGGGGTCTTTTTCTGCTGTCAGTCTTCTATGTTTCTATGTTTCTATATCTCTTCTTCTATTCTTTCATTGATATGTTCTATTCCTATACCTTCTTTTCTATTCTTTCTTAGATATATTTTACTATCAGTATCTCCTCTATAACCTTCATCATGTATTTTACTATGTGTATATAGATATATACCCACTAAAACCCTCATTATGTACTGTATTGGACAAAATAAATAAAATAAAAATAAATAAATAGCCCAGTGTTTCCCAAACTTGGCCACTTGGGGATATCTGGACTTCAACTCCCAGAATTCCCCAGCCAGCGAATGCTGGCTGGGGAATTCTGGGAGTTGAAGTCCAGATATCCCCAAGTGGCCAAGGTTGGGAAACACTGGGCTAGACTAGCGAAATGAGACACACACAAATCCTCATTTTGGGGAGTGGGAGAAAGAGTTAAAAGCGACGGGCTGCTGCAATCCCCGCCCGCGATCCTAGGGGTCACGTGGTCCTCCAAGCTTTCCCCTCCCACTCCTGTCTAAGTTGAAGTGTGGGGAGGGGCAGCAGCAGCAGCGTTTGCGACCTCTTGCCCGGAGGGGGGGGTTTGCAGAGACCGGGCGTTTGTGCAATCCTCGGGCTGACAGCTCTGGCATCGCTTTGGGAGAGAAGCCCGGCAACAAGAAGCAGCTGCCGCCGAAATTGCGGCCACCGGCTCGCAAGAAGCGCGCAGGCCCCGCGCTAGTAAGGCCCGCGGGCGCTGCGTTGCACAAGGGCACGGATCGGGGCTCGCGCTATTCCGCCCGAACGCCAGAGGGCGCTGCCGATCCAGTTACGGTGGGCGATTGCTTGGGACTCCCCGAGGTTTCTTTAGCTTTCTTGCGCCCCTAGTGGTCATCCGCGGTACTGCAGCGCGACATTGATGCGCTGGCTCAAAAATAGATTTGATTATTTGAAAGGGATTTTGGAGGATTTTTAATCCAACTCCCTGCTCAGGTAGGAACCTCCCCACCACCACCACCACTCAAGAGACATCTGGACTTTATGGTTTTTCTTTGAAGACCTTTCACTTCTGATCCAAGAAGCTTGTGTCAAAGTTGCTTTTTCAGGAGGTGACTGGACCTTCTCGTTTTTCTTTCCCTTTCGAAGACGTTTCGCTTCTGCTCCAAGAAGTTTCCTCAGTTCTGACTGGATGGTGGGGAATGGAAGGGTTGGTATTCCTTGCAGACATCTGGTCCTTTTTTGGAGGATCGTTGAAACACTTGGAGGTTTATCTGGGCCGTCAAGGGTAGTCTGCATTCCCACCCCCCGCCGGGCAATCCATCCCTACTCCCACACCATTCCAAGGGTGTTCATTTCAAATTGTACAACTAAAAAGTCTGTAGAGATTCTCAGTCATCCAGGTCATGGTTGTCCCAAAGGTGTTTTTTCAGGAGGCATCAAATCCAAGAAGCTTCTTCCACTAGGCTGGCTGACCCAGCTGGGGATTCTTTCCTCTTCCCCCAGCCCCAACGTTCCCAGGTCATTCTGAAAAAAACGGGTTTGGCTCAACAACTGCCCTTGGCGTGAGGGAGATGGTCTTCAAGTGAGGGTCCACCCATGACATAGCAAAGCTTCCTCCCTCTCGGAGTCCGACTTGTGCTCCACGTTAGAATTAGGAATAATAATAATAATAATAATAATAATAATAATAATAATAATAATAATAACAACAACAACAACAACAGATGAAACAATCGATCACATACTCAGCTGCTGCAAAAAGATCGCACAGACTGACTACAAGCATAGACATGATGCTGTGGCACAGATGATCCACTGGAACTTGTGCTGGAACTACCATTTACCAGTGGCAAAGAACTGGTGGGACCATAAGCCCGAAAAAGTGGTCGAAAATGAGCAAGCAAAACTACTGTGGGACTTCCGACTTCAGACTGACCGAACTCTGAAGCATAACACCAGACATTGTGATCGTGGAGAAAAAGAAAGTATGGATCATCGACATCGCAATCCCAGGAGACAGCAGAATTGAGGAGAAGCAGCTAGAGACATTAGTGAAATATAAAGATCTAAAAATTGAGCTGCAACGACTCTGGCATAAGCCCGTGAAAGTGGCCCAAGTGTCACTTGGCACGCTGGGCGCAGTGACAAAGGATCTCAGCAGACATTTGAAAACCATCGGAATTGATAAAATCTCCATCTGTCAATTGCAAAAAGCCACTTTACTGGGATCAGCAAACATAATTCGCCGCTACATCACGCAATCCTAGGTGCTTGGGAAGTGCCCGACTGGTGATGAAATATGAAATCCAGCATAGTGATCTCGTTTGCCGTGTTGTACTGACATAATAATAATAATTTATTAGATTTGTATGCCGCCTCTCTCCGAAGACTCTGGGTTTTGTTAGGCTCTCCTCCAGAAGAACCTCTCCATTTTGCTCTGATGAATCTAAATAGCTTTGGACACCCAGGGAATCTTTGGATCCCTTTCGCAGGCGCGTCCAAGGAGTGTCGGCGTCGGAAAATGAGCACAGACGGAGCTGCAGACAGCTTCCATGGCATCCTTGCAAGAAACCCCAAGGGATTCTGGGGAGGAACCAGGGTGAAGATCCTGGAAGAAGAAGAAGAAGGTGCCCTCACTTGGGATGCCCAGCGCTTTATGGACTTTGGGTACCAGGAAACCAAGGGGCCACGAGAGCTTTGCAGCAGACTCCACCAGCTTTGCCACCAATGGCTGAAGCCCGAAAGGAACACGAAGGCTCAAATGGTCGACCTGGTGCTTCTGGAGCAGTTCCTGGCTGCCCTGCCTGCAGAGATGGAGAGCTGGGTGCGGGAGTGTGGAGCGGAGACCAGTTCCCAGGCCGTGGCTCTGGCCGAAGGCTTCCTCCTGAGCCAGGCGGAAGAGAAGCAGCACCAAGAGCTTCAGGTGAGAGAGCTACAGGTTGGCTTGAAAGGTAGCAACAAGGGGAAACAATTAGGCTGTTGGTTTGAGCTCCGATCTTGGCTATTTGGTTGGAGACATTTCATCACCATTCAAGGAGACATTGTCAGTGCGTTTTCAATTATGCTCAAGCACAATTCAAAGTGCACTAACGATGTCTCCTTGAAAGGTGATAGAAGCATTTTATTTATTTATTTATTTATTTATTTATTAGATTTGTATGCCGCCCCTCTCCGCAGACTCAGGGCGGCTCACAACAATAACAAGAACAATGTAAGAACAAATCTAATAATTTAAAAAACACTAAAAACCCCATTATTAAAAGCAAACAAACACACAAACATTCCATGTATAAACTGTATAGGCCCGGGGAAGATGTGTCAGTTCCCCCATGCCTGACGGCAGAGATGGGTCTTAAGAACTTTACGAAAGGCAAGGAGGGTGGGGGCAGTTCTAATCTCCGGGGGGAGCTGGTTCCAGAGGGTTGGGGCCGCCACAGAGAAGGCTCTTCTCCTGGGTCCCACCAAACGACATTGCTTAGTCGATGGGACCCGGAGAAGGCCAACTCTGTGGGACCTAACCGGTTGCTGGGATTCGTGCGGCAGAAGGCGGTCCCGGCGGTATTCTGGTCCGAAGCATAGAAGACTGACGGCAGAAAAAGACCTCATGGTCCATCTAGTCTGCCCTTGTACCATTTCCTGTATTTTATCTTAGGATGGATATATGTTTATCCCAGGCATGTTTCAATTCAGTTAATTTATTAACAATGTCGTTTGGCGGGCCCCAGGGAAAGAGCCTTCTCTGAGGCGGCTCTGGAACCAACTCCCCCCCCCAGAGATTAGAACTGCCCCCACCCTCGTCTTTTTTAAACTACTCAAGACTCACTTATACCGCCAGGCATGGGGGAGTTGAGACACCTTTCCCCCAGGGTTTTTTATACTTTGTTTTATGTTTGGTATGAATGTGCTGTTTGGTTTTTTAAAAATAATGATAGGGTTTTATATGTATTTTAATATTAGATTTGTTCCACTACTATAGAAACATAGAAACATAGAAGTCTGACGGCAGAAAAAGACCCCATGGTCCATCTAGTCTGCCCTTATACTATTTTCTGTATTTTATCTTAGGATGGATATATGTTTATCCCAGGCATGTTTAAATTCAGTTACTGTGGATTTATCTACCACGTCTGCTGGAAGTTTGTTCCAAGGATCTATATTGTTTTTATTACTGTTGTGAGCCGCTCCGGGTGTTCAGAGAGGGGTGGCATACAAATCTAATAAATAATAATAATGATAATAATAATGATAATAACAACAATAATAATTTATGCAATGCAAATAATGTTTTCATCTATAACAGAAACTTAGCTTACCATCTCTAATGAAACAATGCAGTCCCTTTTTAAAGTACTCATTATTTTTCAAGCATAAAGTATCAATTTATCAAGCCCTATCACATAGTTTTGTAGCGAAGAACCGGTATCAGGAAGTTAAAAAATAAAGCAGACTATTAAAATCCAAAGGGAATGGCTATGTTGAGCATGTGATCAAGGTACTTTGGGCTACAAAATAATTTCTAGGTCTCTGATTTGTGCCTTGAATAGAAACATAGAAGACTGACGGCAGAAAAAGACCTCATGGTCCATCTAGTCTGCCCTTATACTATTTCCTGTATTTTATCTTAGGATGGATCTATGTTTATCCCAGGCATGTTTAAATTCAGTGACTGTGGATTTACCAACCACGTCTGCTGGAAGTTTGTTCCAAGGATCTACTACTCTTTCAGTCAAATATTTTCTCATGTTGCTTTTGATCTTTCCCCCAACTAACCTCAGATTGTGTCCCCTTGTTCTTGTGTTCACTTTCCTATTAAAAACACTTCCCTCCTGAACCTTATTTAACCCTTTAACATATTTAAATGTTTCGATCATGTCCCCCCTTTCCCTTCTGTCCTCCAGACTATACAGATTGAGTCCATGAAGTCTTTCCTGATACGTTTTATGCTTAAGACCTTCCACCATTCTTGTAGCCCGTCTTTGGACCCGTTCAATTTTGTCCATATCCTTTTGTAGGTGAGGTCTCCAGAACTGGACACAGTATTATTCCAAATGGGGTCTCACCAGCGCTCTATACCTGTATAAGGGAATCACAATCCCCCTCTTCCTGCTTGTTATACCTCTGATGAAATGTTTGCAACCAAATTGCCAAGCTCGGAGCTCAAACCGACAGCCTAACTACCAACGCAGACATTCACTAACATTCTACTAATTTACTAATATTCACCACCAAATATTCACTTCTATTCTCCTAACATTCTACTAATATTCGAACACGTTTGTGGATAACAATGTCAAATGGACAACATCTGCCTGGGCCTTAGGAGAAGATGAAATGTGTCTTCTCCTTTTCCCCTTCTTATTCTTGGTGGGCTTCAGAATTGTAGGTGGAGAGTGAGTTTTTTTCTCCCATCACGTTGGCTTTTTACTTTTGTCGGCAGTTGGAGGGAATGGGACCCTTTGTGGAGGTGACAACAAGCAATGGATTCCCCAGTGCCCCAGAAGAGCTGGTTTTGGGTGGGGACATTCAGGAGAACCAATGTGGAGAGATCTTACCAGGTAAGAAAGGACACTTCATCGGAAGAAAAATCCCAGCAATGCCGGGGAGAATATTTCTTCCACCTGTAATAACGCTACATTTATTTAATTTATTTATTAATTAAATTTGTATGCCGCCCCTCTCCGTAGACATGGGGCGGCTCACAACAGTAATAGAAAAAACCAATGTACAATACAAATCTAATAATTAAAACTAAAAACCCATAATTTAAAAAACATGCACACAACATACCATACAATATAGGCCTGGGGAAGTTATCTCAGTTCCCCCATGCCTGATGGCAGAGGTGGGTTTTAAGGAGTTTACGAAAGGCCAGGAGGGTGGGGGCAGTTCTAATCTCAGGGGGGAGCTGGTTCTAGAGGGTCGGGGCCGCCACAGAGAAGGCTCTTCTCCTGGGACCCGCCAAACGACATAGTTTAGTGGATGGGACCCGGAGAAGGCCCACTCTGTGGGACCTGACCGGTCGCTGGGATTCGTGTGGCAGAAAGCGGTCCCGGAGATATTCTGGTCCGATGCCATGAAGTGATCCATCATTTCCTAAAACAATGCTTTAAAAGTCTATTTTCTCAACATTTTCTCCCTCACAGGGAGCAGAGCCGTTTCTCTGATGTTCAATGAAATGTCTCGGTTTTGTGGTGGAGCAGAAAAAGCAACTGAACTTCCAGCTCAGGTACTCAAGGGATTGGACTCAATTGAGTCTACCTCATAAGATTCAAAGTATCTTAGAAAAATGGGGTTGGAAACCTCTCCCAAGATCAGCAGTCTATCCTACTGTATTGTGCAACAAAACCAGCAAAACCATCCTTAAGAGGTGGTCGTCCATCCTGATCCACTGTTTCCCCTTGTTCTTCTTTCCTTTAGATTCGACATCCCAAGGACTTTCAGACTTTTCTCCAGGTGTGTCAAACTGGGAGCCCATGGGCCAGATATGGTCCATGGAGGCCATGGCCACCCCAGCTCCACAAAGGCAAAAAATATTGCGATACGTCATGATCTGGCCTGTGATGTGATCGAGTTTGACACCCCTATCCTATAGTGCAGTGATTTTCAACCTTTTTTGAGCCACGGCACATTTTTTACATTTACAAAATCCTGGGGCACATTGAGTGGGGGAGTGGTGGCTCAAAAAAGTTTGGACAAAATTTATTTCTCTCTCTTCCTCCCTTTCGCTCTATTTCTCTTTCCCTCCCTTTCTCTCCCTTCTTTTTTCTCTCTCTCCATCCCTTTCTTTCTCTCTTCCTTCCTTCCTCTTTTTTGCTCTTTCTCCCTACCTCCCTCTATGTCTTTCTCTCTCCCACCTTCCCTCCCTCTTTCTCTCTCTTTCTTTATCTCTTGCTCTCTCTCTTGTTCTTTCTCTCTCTTGCTTTCTTTCTCTCTCATTTTCTTTCTCTCTCTCTTGCTTTCTTTCTCTCTTGTTCTTTCTCTCTTGCTTTCTTTCTCTCTCTTGTTCTCTTTCTCCCTCTCTCGTTTTCTTTCTCTCTTGCTTTCTCTCTCTTGCTTTCTTTCTCTCTTGTTCTTTCTCTCTTGCTTGCTCTTTTTCTCTTTCTCTCTTGCTTTCTTTCTCTCTCTTTCTCTCGTTTTCTTTCTCTCTCTGAGCTTCATGGCACAGCTGACCATGTCTCACGGCACACTAGTCGAAAAACACTGCTATAGTGTATCCTGTAATTCTTGAATCACCTGTGTTTCCCTCCCTTGAATCGGCTTTTACCTCTCAAGTCCTTCCTGCCTTGAAATGTTGCCAGAATAAGACAGAACATACTAACAGATTCACTCCAAAGAGGTTCATGGAGGGTGTCATACTCCTTGACTTAGAACCATAATGATGTTTGCCCATTAATGGTGGTAAGTTGTGACAAAAGTAAACCCTTGTGACTGATCCAGTTTTACCATCTTTTTATTCCAATGGTCTTTAAGCAAATATTCCAGTTATTGAGCAAATCCATTAACTCTTTGCTGCGCGGCTGGTTTTAGAGAAGTAAATTCCTTTGGGTCAATCATCTTT
This sequence comes from Erythrolamprus reginae, assembly GCF_031021105.1. Taxonomy (NCBI): domain Eukaryota; kingdom Metazoa; phylum Chordata; class Lepidosauria; order Squamata; family Dipsadidae; genus Erythrolamprus; species Erythrolamprus reginae. The sequence continues at coordinate 4,068,735 of NC_091951.1, forward strand.
TTCCCGGACTGCTCTACCTCATAGGAATGAATACATGCTGCCTTGAACTCCTGAATGAAAGACAAAGTATAAATCTAATATTATAGTATTGATCACTACTTGTTAAATCTTGGATGCGATTTCCCTGTTCTATGACATTGTTTGATATTGGGTAGTGTATAGCCCCTAGAAAACTCCCCATTGGCTATTGGCTAAAGACACCCTTAATTTTTACTTCTCTGAGCAAGGACTGGAGGTCCTGAATTGTGATGCTTTCAAAGCCCACTTGCCCATTGATCCAGAAAGATGGTGCGGTTGCTTTCATTAAATGCATCGAAATGTGTTATAAAATTGGTTAATATTGATAATAATAATAATAATAATAATAATAATAATAATAATATATTAGATTTGTATGCCGCCCCTCTCCGTAGACTCGGGGCCGCTCACAACAATAATAAACAGTGGGCAATAAACAAATCTAATATTTAAAAGAAAAAATATCTTAAAAATCCATTATATAAAAACATACAACACAAGCATACCATACATAAAACTATATAAGCCTGGGGGAAATATCTCAATTCCGCCATGCCTGGCGGTAAAGGTGGGTCTTGAGCAATTTACGAAAGGCGAGGAGGGTGGGGACAGTTCTAATCTCCGGGGGGAGTTGATTCCAGAGGGCCGGGGCCGTCACATAGAAGGCTCTTCCCCTGGGGCCCGTCAGTTGACATTGTTTAATCGACAGGACCCGGAGAAGGCCAACTCTGTGGGACCTAACCGGTCGCTGGGATTCGTGCGGCAGAAGACAGTTTCAGAGGTATTCTGGTCCGATGCCATGTAGGGCTTTATTCATTACCAACACTTTGAATTGTGACCGGAAACTGTTCGGCAACCAATGCAGACCGCGGAGTGTTGGAGAAACATGGGCGAACCTAGGTAAGCCCACAATAGCTCTCGCAGCCGCATTTTGCACGATCTGGAGTTTCCGAACACTCTTCAGAGGTAGCCCCATGTAGAAAGCATTACAGTAGTCGAACCTCGAGGTGATGAGGGCATGAGTGACTGTGAGCAGTGACTCCTGGTCCAAATAGGGCCGCAACTGGTGCACCGGGCTAACCTGTGCGAACGCCCTCCTCGCCGCAGCCGAAAGGTGATGTTCTAATATCAGCTGTGGATCGAGGAGGACGCCCAAGTTGCGGACCCTCTCCGAGGGGGGCAATAATCCCCCCCCCAGGGTAATGGACGGACAGATGGAATTGTCCTTGAGAGGCAAGACCCACAGACACTCCGTCTTGTCCGGGTTGAGTTTGAGCTATGTAGACACCCATCCAGACCCTGTCCATTCTGTCCTGTTACCCCACACAGAAAATGCCCACTGGTTCTCTTGAAAACTATTCCTGACTTGTCTATAAATAGTGGGTGGGGGGATCAATGAAGCAGCGGAAGTGATGTGCCGGTGTCTGGAGGCTGTTGGGGCCTGGATGGGTGTCAACAGACTCAAACTCAACCCGGATAAGACAGAGTGGCTGTGGGTTCTGCCTCCCAGGGACAATCCCATCTGGGGGGGGAACTATTGACCCCCTCGGAGAGGGTCCGCAACTTGGGCGTCCTCCTCGATCCACAGCTCACATTAGAGAACTATCTTTCAGTTCTGCCTGGTGCCCTATCTGGCCCGGGACTCATTGCTCACAGTCCCTCATGCCCTCATCACCTCAAGGTTCGACTACTGTAACGCTCTCTACATGGGGCTACTTTTGAAAAGTATTCGGAAACTTCAGATCATGCAGAATGCAGCTGCGAGAGAAGTCATGGGCTTACCTAGGTATGCCCATGTTTTGCCATCACTCCGCAGTCTGCATTGGCTGCCGATCAATTTCCGGTCACAATTCAAAGTGTTGGTTATGACCTTTAAAGCCCTTCATGGCATTGGACCAGAATATCTCCGAGACCGCCTCCTGCCGCACGAACCCCAGCGACCGATTAGGTCCCACAGAGTGGGCCTTCCCCGGGTCCCGTCAACGAAACAATGTCGGTTGGCGGGCCCCAGGGGAAGAGCCTTCTCTGTGGCAGCCCCGACTCTCTGGAATCAACTCCCCCCGGAGATTAGAACTGCCCCTGCCCTCCCTGCCTTCCGTAAAGCTCTTAAAACCCACCTTTGCCGTCAGGTATGGGGGAACTGAAACTGGGCATGTTTAATTTATGTATGGTATGTTTGTGTGTGTGCTTGTTAGTATATTGGGGTTCTTTTAAACTTTTTCTTTTTAAATATTTAAACTATTTGGATTTGTTACGATTTGTTTATGCCTTGTTGTGAGCCACCCCGAGTTCGTGGAGAGGGGCGGCATACAAATCTGAATAATAAATTAAATAAATAAATAAATCTTCTCTTCTTTCAGGATTCCGTCTCTTTTGAGGAGGTGGCTGTGTGTTTCACTGAAGAAGAGTGGGATCTTCTAAATTCCAACCAGAGGGCCCTCCATGGGGAAGTCATGCTGGAGAACGCTAGGAGTGTGGCTTCTCTAGGTGAGGGTTCTGGGCTCAGATAACGGGGGAGGGGGATATTTCATCGTTAGAAGTAATTATTCCCTCTTGCTTTCTCCAAGAACCGCCCAAGCCAGAGTTTGTCTCCTGGCTGGAAGGAGAAGATCCATTATTCTGGAATTCTGAAGGTGAGAGGAAGGAATCCATTCATTTTCCAAAGCATCAGAGGTCAGGACAAGAAGCAAAGGATGGAAATTACTCAACCAGAGGACAACCTGGAATTAGGGAGAAACTTCCTATTAGTGAGGACAATTACCGTAACCAGTGGAACAGCTTGCCACTAGACGTTATAGGTGCTTCATCACTGGAGGCTTTTAAGAAGAGACTGGACAGTCATTTGTCTGAAATAGTATACGCAGAGGTCCCCAAATTTGGCAACTTTAATACTTGTAGACTTCAATTCCCAGAATTCTCCAGCCAGCAATTGCCAAGTTTGAAAACCTCTAGTATAGGAACTCCTGCTTGAGCAGGGAGCTGGAATAGAAGACCTCCAAAGTTGTTTCCAGCTGTAGTAATCATGGACACATAGGCATGATTATTGAGCAAAGCTTCCCAAACTAAGAAGTCGGTCAGCTGTGCTTATTCTTACAGTAATCTTCTTGTACACACAATTACGATTGGTTTGTCCCAAAGACAGCTAAATAGTAACAATGCGATAATTGGTTAATATACAGACAGATCATGTCAAGGGTATAAGTGATTAGATTTATAGATTAGATTTATTGGATTTATATGCCACCCCTCTCCGTAGACTGGTGAGCATGTGATTATATTGTACTAGAATAACCATTACTCTTAAAACAATAGAAAGAGCTGAGTAAGTAACCTTTGCCTTAAATAGAACAGAGGGCAGCGTGTTTAGTCAAGATAGTCAAGGTCGGGGTTCCGTATCATTTACATTAATTGACAATAACCTACATCCAGCTCTATTCTGATTCTAATCCCTGGGTTGTCTCCACATTATTCTTGTGCGCTGCCCAAATATGTTTGTGTAGGATACAAACACCATAAAATAATAAACCAAGAAACACTAGAAAGGCTGCAGAGAGCATGGAAACGCAGAAATATAGAGGCGACTAAGAAGATTCTTCTCTAATGATCTTCATTTTTGCTTTAAATTTCTATTTTTCCCCCCTTTCTCTTTCCAGCAGGTGATGGGCAGAAAACCAGGAAGTGCATGGAGCCCCCTCTGAAGAACTTCAACCGTAATTTGCTTTCAAGTCCGCGCGCAGGGGAGAAACCGTACAAATGCTTCGAATGTGGGCAGGGCTTTAGTACGAGCGGCCACTTGCTTTCTCACCAGAGGACTCACGCGGGGAAAAAGTCATATAAGTGCCTGGAGTGCGGGAAGACCTTCACTCAGAATTTCAGCCTGACCGTTCATCAGAGAACTCACACTGGGGAAAAACCCTACGAATGCCTGGACTGCGGGAAGTGCTTCAGCCGCAGCCAGCACCTCATTCAGCACAGAAGCATCCACACAGGGGAGAAACCGTTTCAGTGCGCCGACTGCGGGAAGTGCTTCAGCCGCAGCCAGCACCTTGCCCAACACCGAAGCATCCACACAGGGGAGAAACCGTACAAATGCGCAGAGTGTGGGAGGCGCTTCAGCAACAGCGGAAGCCTAAACACCCACCAGAGAACTCATACGGGGGAGAAGCCCTATAAGTGCCCCGAGTGTGGGAAGAGTTTCAGCAAGAGCAGTAACCTCACAGCCCACAAGCGCATCCACACGGGGGAGAAGCCCTACCAGTGCTCGGAGTGCGGGAAGAGCTTCGGCAAGAGAGGGAACCTTTATAAACACCAGACGATCCACACAGGGGAAAAACCTTACACCTGCGCGGAATGCGGGAAGAGTTTCCGGATGAGCGGGAATTTTTATAAGCACCAGAGAATCCACACAGGAGAGAAACCCTACGAGTGCTTAGAGTGTAGAAAGCGCTTTGCCCTTAGGCACCAGCTGACTTCGCATCAAAGAACTCACGCTGACGAGAACCCACTCCGGTGCTTAGTGTGTGGCAAGGGCTTTAAATATAGGGGCCAACTTACTCAGCACGAAGCCATCCACTCGGCACCCAGCCAAAACGGAGACGTGGTTGCAGAAACTTCAGCTCCTTTTGAGAGCTCCTATTTTCCTTTGTATCCTGACAATTGTTTAATCTCCTTTGTTTGGTCCGGGAACCAGTGATAAATATTGTCTCTTTTGGTATCTGGAGCAGTCATTCTAGTCCACTCTCCTGGCAACATCTGGATGGAAACTGAGGTTATTATTGAAAAATAATTACAGCTTCAATCATTTCCCCCCAATGATTGGTTGATTATAGAATATCGATAATATTTGTATCATAAACAGAGTGCAATATCAGTCGACTGGAAGCTAGCGATAACACAACTGCAAAAGGCAATTACATTCTGTGATTGACCAGTGATTGTACCCAGCAGGGCCTCTAGAAGACTCTTTTTTGTGGCAGCTGTATGATATGAAATATCAACTCAGAAGTAAGAATTTGAAAGGCTTCATCTTTCCACAGATATTTATGGGTGGGGCCACGAATGCCACACCCATCAGTGTTATCGGGCAAACAATGCCTGTAATATCTATGCGGCTCCTACTGTTCCCTTTTTCCCTCCCCGTTGCATTTGATGCACTTTGATGAATTGCGACAGACTTCCTTATGTCCATTTTCAAAGATCGTCTGAAGCCTGCTCAAGATAACAGAGAAACTTAAAACAGGGTCCGTCCAAAATCTCTTACCATGAGGCCAAGCAGGTGGCTCTCATTGGTAATGTAAAGGTCCCCCTGTTCGTGTATGTCGGTCATTTCCCGCTCTAGGGGCGGTGCTCATCTCCATTTCTAAGCCGAAGAGCCAGCGGTGTCCGAGATCAAGTGGCCAGCATGACTCAATGCCGAACGCTGTTACCTTCCCGCCAAAGTGGTCTACTTGCATTTTTAATGTGCTTTCGAACTGCTAGGTTGGCAGAAGCCGAGACAAATAATGGCACTAGGGATTTGAACTGCTGAACTGTCAATCTTTTGGATCAACAAGCTCAACGTCTTAGCCGCTGAGCTACCACATCCCATTGGTAATTGGTAGATTTTTTTCATATCCTTTTGATGGAAGGAGAAGAATCTGAAATATTATCTTCTTGTTCCTGCAATTTTCACCATCCAACAGAGTGTGAGGTTTTCTTCCAGATGGGGAAGGTTTTGTTATCTGCTAGGGTTGGAACCTCTTTTGGGAGCGGCTTACTCTTCATCCGGCACCAGTAAATGCCACCACTTTTTTTCTGATCTCTTAACTGGATCTCTCATTCAGCCGATGAATTTTTGAAAAGTTCTCAAAAGTTTCTTCTTCCAGATTTATTGTCGTCTTGTTACTTCTGCAGTGATGTAAATCTTTTTATAGCGTTTTCTGGCGTTGCAGGTGTATAATATATTCTCTTCCTCTTGGTTGTGGTTTCTTTTTAGACAGGTATTTTATTGCGGTGGTGCAGTAATTTTGCTGTGTTCAGTTGGAGACTGTAGATAAAGAGGTGCAAAGAATGTTAATGTCACAGAAATAAGGATTTTAAAAACTTTTTTCATCCTCTGGCTCTGTTCTCACAATAGCTACGGCCTTCTAACATTTTAAAGTTTAGAGGCTGGTTGACTTTAGAGTGTTGGGAGACTAATACTTGGGAAAAAAGGAACATCATGTATGTGCAGAGAAGCCTCATGGACCTCAGAAAAGCAAATTAGAAACCTAAATGTATTTTCTTGTTATCTGCAGGTCGCAAACTCTGTGTTGGCAGTTTGTAAATCACAGATAACTACATCTGCATAATCACGACCATTTCAGTTATTCCCCCAACTGCTACAAAGAAAGTGTTGGTCATGACCTTTAAAGCCCTACATGGCATTGGACCAGATTACCTCCGGAACCGCCTGCTACCACACGAATCCCAGCGACCGATAAGGTCCCACAGAGTTGGCCTTCTCTGGGTCCCGTCGACTAAACAATGTCATTTGGCAGGACCCCAGGGGAAGAGCCTTCTCTGTGGCGGCCCCGGCCCTCTGGAACCAACTGCCCCCGGAGATTAGAACTGCCCCCACCCTCCCTGTCTTTCGTAAACTACTCAAGACTCACTTATGCCGCCAGGCATGGGGGAGTTGAGATATTCCTTCCCCCTAGGCCATTACAAGTTATGCATGGTATGTTTGTGTGTATGTTTGGTTTTATAATAAGGGTTTTTAGTTGTTTTATTAATTGGATTGTTACATGCTGTTTTTATCATTGTTGTTAGCCGCCCCGAGTCTACGGAGAGGGGCGGCATACAAATCCAATAAATAATAAATAATAATAAAAGGAGGGAGTTTTCTGCTTCCTGCCTCCTTTCCTTTTCCCCCCCAAATGAAATAATTTTTTGAAAGGAAAAAAATGCATATTGCTTGATTCAGGATGGAATTGCCATGGACAAATTCAGGGGGATTCTTTTCTCCTGCCTATATCAGCTTGATTTCATTTACATTATATATCTGATGCTGAAGAGGCACGGGAAAATCGAAAGGGACATAGAGGCAGCATTTCTAGAGAAGGCCCAGTTTTGCAGCATCTCTTAAGACTTTGCTTTGATTTTAGAAATTTAAGTAACGTCCAACATGAAAGATTCTGCCCGGTTGGTTGGTTGATTGGTTGGAGTTAGTTTAACTTTGGGATGTGCCAAATAAAATAATAATAATAATAATAATAATAATAATAATAATAATAATAATAATAATTTTTTATTAGATTTGTATGCCACCCCTCTCCGAAGACTCGGGGCGGCTCACAACAACAATAAAACAATGTTACAATGGAAACAAATCTAATATTAAAAAAGTTAAAAACCCATCATTTAAAAAACCATGCAACACACGCTTACCATGCATAAAATGTAAAAGCCTGGGGGAGGTGTCTCAGTTCCCCCATGCCTGGCGATACAGGTGGGTCTTAAGTAATTTGCAAAAGACAAGGAGGGTGGGGGCAGTTCTAATCTCTGGGGGGAGTTGATTCCAGAGGGCCAGGGCCGCCACAGAGAAGCCTCTTCCCCTGGGGCCTGCCAAACAACATTGTTTAATCGACGGGACCCGGAGAAGGCCAACTCTGTGGGACCTTATCGGCTGCTGGGATTCGTGCCGTAGAAGGTGGTTCCGGAGGTATTCTGGTCAGATGCCATGTAGGGCTTTAAAATATTTTAGTCTAGGTCAGGGGTTGGCAACCTTAAACACTCAAAAGAGCCACACCCCGTTCAATTCTGGAGCTGACAGAAAGCTGGTTTCCCCATCATAGAGTCTCCTAGTGTGGCATCCTTTTTTCCTCTACTGGTCCTAACCGAAAGCCCTATCAATTGTGGAGCTGACCCGAAAACCCACCCCTTGCCATAGAGTCTCCTCCTGGCATGCCCTGCTTCCCCCCACCACCAGAAGCTCCTCTCAAAATTGTGATTCTGACCAGCGACAGCCAGAGCAGAGGGATGACTACTGTAATGCTCTCTACATGGGGCTACCTTTGAAAAGTGTTCGGAAACTTCAGACCGTGCAGAATGCAGCTGCGAGAGCAGTCATGGGCTTTCCCAAAAATGCCCATGTAACACCAACACTCTGCAGTCTGCATTGGTTGCCGATCAGTTTCAGGTCACAATTCAAAGTGTTGGTTATGACCTATAAAGCCCTTCATGGCACCGGACCAGATTATCTCAGGGACTGCCTTCTGCTGCACGAATCCCAACGACCAGTTAGGTCCCACAGAGTGGGCCTTCTCTGGGTCACGTCAACTAAACAATGCCGTTTGGCGGGGCCCAGGGGAAGAGCCTTCTCTGTGGCGTCCCCGGCCCTCTGGAACCAACTCCCCCCAGAGATTAGAATTGCTCCCACCCCCCTCGCCTTTCGTAAGCTCCTTAAAACCCACCTCTGCCGTCAGGCATGGGGGAACTGAGATATTCTTTCCCCCTAGGCCTTTATGCATGGTATGTTTGTTTCTATGTATGTACTATGTATGTACAATAAGGGTCTTTTAGTTGTTTTAGTATTGGATTTACATGCTGTTTTTTATTACTGTTGTTAGCCGCCCCCAGTCTACGGAGAGGGGCGGCATACAAATCTAATAAATGAATGAATGAATGAATGAATGAATGAATGAATGAATGAATGAATGAATGAATGAAAGAGCTATGTCACTCCAGAGCCACAGGTTGTTGACCCCTGGTCTAGGTAAAGGTTCCCCTCACATATATGTGCTAGTTGTTCCTGACTTTAGAGGGCAGTGCTCATCTCGGTTTCTGAGCCAAAGAGTCAGCACTATCTGATGACGATTCCATGGTCAAGTGGCCGACATGACTAAATGCTGAAGGTGCACAGAACACTGTTACCTTCCCACCAAGATAGTCCCTATTTTTCTACTTGCATTTTTACATGCTTTCAAAGTGCTAGGTTGGCAGAAGTTGGGGCAACTAACAGGAGCTCAGTCCATCATACAATACTAAGGATTCAAATTGCCAAACAGCCGACCTTTCTGATTGACAAGCTCAGCGTCTTAGCCCCTGAACCACCATGACCCCTTATAAACAAAATAGGCTTATTTTGAATGTGAACTAAAATCGATCTTTTTACTAAAGATGTTCATGATGAATTTAAGAGTGGAAAAGTTAGATATCAGAGAAGATGAGGGAAGGAAGATCATATGAGATACACTGGGATGAGAACTGCTCGTGGGAGAGAGAATATGAGGAGGGCAGCCTTATTGCATTCAACATTATTATTTATTATTTATTAGATTTGTATGCCGTCCCTCTCCGCAGACTCGGTTTAGGATTCCTTGAATTTTGTTTCAGACCACATCTAGAACCATAGAATGTTTGTTAAACAATGGCCAACACAAAATAGTTTAGCAAAAGTTGGAAAACAGAGTGGTTTGTTTTGGCTTCCAGACCAAATAGATTGTTTTATGTCAGTTCTGATTGGATCCCTTGAGGGCTAAATCTGACTCAAGAGATAGAGCACCTCCTTTTAAAATTTTTCACTGCTTTTTTCACTGTCATATGGTGAATTGTTATGCCCTTTTTTTCCAATTGAAGTTTGTGAAAAATATTTTTGGTGGTGTTTCTTGTTCTTAATATTTATAGTATTTATTTATGGTAGTTTCATTTGTAATAAAAAGTTGAAAGGATTATACCGTAGTTACCTTCTAAATGTTTGCAGATGTTAGCTAAGTTAAAAATGTGGAAGGGTCAACTGACACAGCCTTTTTCCAAGAGGTATTTCATTCTTTCAATGGGAAATATATTTTACTAAACATCAAGGCAAGGATGTATTTATTGGAAGCAAGACAGACGATGCTATTTTAATTTGATCTGTTGATCAAGATTTACCCAACGAAGAAGAATTGCTGTTTGACGACCCAGTACAGTGATACCTTGTCTTACAAACTTAATTGGTTCCGGAACGAGGTTCTTAAGGTGAAAGGTTTGTAAGACGAAACAATGTTTCCCATCAATGGAAAAGCAATTAATACGTGCAAGCCCAAAATTCACCCCTTTTTCCATGGGAAACCCCACCTCCAGACTTCTGTGTTTTTGCAATGCTACAGGGGAATCCCAGCATTGCAAAAACAAGCGCTGGCAACAGAGGTGGGGTTTCCCAGCGAAGGGAGCATGAGTGAAATTGCAGCATCGCAAAAACACCGAAGTCATCAAAACCCCACCTCTGGACCTTCGTGTTTTTGCGATGCTGCAATTTCACTGAGGCTCCCCTCGCTGGGGAACCCCACCTCCGGACTTCCGTTGCCAGCGAAGCGCCCGTTTTTGCGCTGCTGAGATTCCCCTGCAGTATCACAAAAACACGGAAGTCCGGAGGTGGTGTTTTCCATGGAGGGGAACCTCAGGGGAATCCCAGCAGTGCAAAAACGGGTGCTTTGCTGGCAACGAAAGTCCGGAGGCGGGACATCCCAGCAGCGGCGGTGGGTTTGTAAGATGAAAATAGTTTGTAAGAAGAGGCAAAAAAATCTTAAACCCCGGGTTTGTATCGTGAAAAGTTTGTATGATGAGGCATTTGTGATACGAGGTATCATTGTATTTTAATTGCAAAAGTGGAAGGAAGGAAGGAAAGAAAGAAAGAAAGAAAGAAAGAAAGAAAGAAAGAAAGAAAGAAAGAAAGAAAGAAAGAAAGAAAGAGAACAACCAGTAGCAAGATGGATGGACTTGATCACAACAATGAATACACCTTTGAGATGGTTAAAAGGCCAAGTTGAAGACAGATCTTCCTGAAGAAAATCCATGTGGTCAATTCCAAAGTCAACATAGACTTGGGTGCACGTAATTAACTTTTGATTGGCACATCAATTCAGAATATATGTAGTCCAGCTGTGAGTGTTTCAAGCAAGTAGATATTTGGTTTCAACATCTGTATAGCTTTCAAGCTGCCATATACTGTAAATGTTGACCTTATCATAATTAGATTCAATTCTAATTTTGGATGATTTTCTAAGTTGCTGTATCCCTAAACACTCCATCTATGTCACCAAAACTGTTTTCTAGCTCTGTAAACATGAAAAATCTGTGTGAACGTGTTTCTTCAGTAAAGTGAACTGCACTTGTTATTTTTAGTATGGTTATTTGCTTAATTGTATACTGTTAATATGTGTGATACATTTTATAAATTCTCCCAAAAGTTCATTTAAAATCAGGGATTAACTCAAAATTCCACTGAAGCACAATTTGTGTATTATGGCTCAGGAGACAGTCAAAGCAAACCTGAAAAGGGTGAGGAAAAAACATATTTTCTTTGAACTTGTAAACAGAAAATGACCCACTTAATTTTAATGGGAATTGATCAGCATTTTTCTTTGCTGTCTTGAAACTCTGAAGTTACTTTAATTATACAACTGTCTCGGATGTGAACATTTCCCCACTGAATTCATGAGCTGTATATTATTATGTTCTTCCCAAAATGAAAAATATAAATTGTTGTGGTTAGCTCTGCCCCAGCTCCTGCCCCAAGGACTGTGGATGTAGGGGAGACATCCACATGCTGCAGGCCTGTTTTGCCCCTGGTGGAATCTGCTGATGAAGGCTCCTCTGACCAAGAAGACATGAGTGACAGGGGGGAGGAGAGTGTGGCAGACAGCACAGAAGGAGATCAATTCTCTAGCTCCTCCTTGGATTCAGAACAAGAGTTAATGATACAGCCACGCATGCGGAGAGCCATGCATAGGCAGCAACAACTGAGAGATTAGTATCAAAGAAAATGAGGCCACCTGTGGTTGGGTGGGGCTGTGGTCATTAGTGAGGCTGCTATAAATAACAGCCTGTGGGTTTGGCCATTGTGGAGGATTATCTGATCCTTGTGTTTCGTGACTGCTTTACTGACTTCGACCTTTTGTGTGCTGATTTTTCCCCGCTTTGAAACTAAACCAGAGCAAAGTGTGTTTCACTTTGTGAAAGAAGAAGGACTGTGAATTGCCTCACAGCTGCAAGCTAAGTATCACAGAACTGATAAGGGACTTGTACAAATTACCAGTTTGTTTGGAGACGACTGCTCTTTGCTATCCCAAAAGAGGGCTTGGTTTAAGTGAATTTTCATTATAAAGAACATTGTTTTGAATTTTCAAACGTGTGTGGGTGTCTGAAATTTGTACCTGTGCATTTTTGGGAGGATTCTACCAAAGATCTCGACAGAACATAAGTAATGATGAAATTTTTAATAGAACTAAAATATTAGAAGACAGCAAGAGCACTTAGACTTAAATACAGCTCCATAAGGTATAGATAAAATCTGCAGCCTTTAGGAATTTGAATTCTAAACTACTGTAACTAAGCAAAGAAAGTCACTCTATAAAGCCTCTATTAGTCCAACATAATTTGTACAGTATATTATACAATATTATTGGCAAAGGAGTCAGAAGAATCTTTGTAGATTGATGGGGTTTTAATTTGGAAATGCCCTTCTGTAATATGTCCTGTAAGATCTATAGGAGAGCGCAGCAAAATGATTTAGGATGCAAAATATAAATAAATCCTAGTCCAACCCCACTTAGGCAGGAATTACTGCACCATTTCAGACAAATGGTTGTCCAGTCTCTAAGACTTCAACTTGGAACAGGGGCAGGGAAAGTTGGCTCTTCTATGACTTGTGGACTTCAACACCCAGAATTCCTGAGCCAATCATGCTAGCTCAGGAATTCTGGGAGTTGAAGTTCACAAGTCATAGAAGAGCCAGCTTTGCCTATCCCTGACTTGGAGCATTCACAACTCCCAGAGGCAAGTTGTTCCACTGATCAATTGTTCCGTCAGGAAATTTCTCCTTAGTTGTAAGTTGCTTCTCTCTATGATTAGAGACAGTCTCAAAATGGGTGAGCTGTGTGGTCGGGCGGTAGGAAAAGCAAGTAGGATGCTTGGCTGCATAGCTAGAGGTATAACAAGCAGGAAGAGGGAGATTGTGATCCCGCTATATAGAGCGCTGATGAGACCCCATTTGGAATACTGTGTCCAGTTCTGGAGACCTCATCTACAAAAAGATATTGACAAAATTGAACGGGTCCAAAGACGGGCTACAAAAATGGTGGAAGGTCTTAAGCATAAAACGTATCAGGAAAGACTTAATGAACTCAATCTGTATAGTCTGGAGGACAGAAGGAAATGGGGGGACATGATCGAAACATTTAAATATGTCAAAGGATTAAATAAGGTCCAGGAGGGAAGTGTTTTTAATAGGAAAGTGAACACAAGAACAAGGGGACACAATCTGAAGTTAGTTGGGGGAAAGATCAAAAGCAACATGAGAAAATATTATTTGACTGAAAGAGTAGTAGATCCTTGGAACAAACTTCCAGCAGATGTGGTTGGTAAATCCACAGTAACTGAATTTAAACACGCCTGGGATAAACATATATCCATCCTAAGATAAAATACAGGAAATGGTATAAGGGCAGACTAGATGGACCATGAGGTCTTTTTCTGCCATCAATCTTCTATGTTTCTATCACCGTTCGAGGAGACATCGTTAGTGCACTTTGAATTTTGCTTGAGCACAATTGAAAACGCACTGACAATGTCTCCTTGAATGGTGATGAAATGTCTGCATAGATCCATCCTAAGATAAAATACAAAAAATAGTATAAGGGCAGACTAGATGGACCATGAGGTCTTTTTCTGCCGTCAGTCTTCTATGTTTCTATGATTAGTTTCCATTCATTGCTTTTTGTCCTGCCCTCAGATGCTTTGGAGAACAGTTTCACTCCCTTTTCTTAGTAGTAGCCCCCACATTACTATCATGTCTCCCCTACTCCTTTTCATTAAACTAGACATACCCAGTTTCTGCAACAGTTCTTCATATATTTTAGCCTCCAGTCCCCTAATCGTTTGTGTTGCTCTTCTCCACATTCTTTCTAGGGCAGTGTTGCCCAACCTTGGCACCTTGAAGATATCTGGACTTCAACTCCCAGATGGCTGGGGAATTCTGGGAGTTGAAGTCCAAATATCTTCAAGGTGCCAAGGTTGGGAAATACTGTTCTAGGGTTTAAACTTCTTCTTTACATCCTGACAACCAACACTGGATGCAGTATTTCATATGTGGCCTTACCGATGCCTTATAAAGTGGTATTGACACATCACATGGTCTTTAGTTAGGTTTTTATACCTCCAGGGAGACGTTTATTTTAATAAAGGAAAGCTTCCCAATAAACCTGTATTATAATAATAATAATAATAATAATAATAATTTATTAGATTTGTATGCCGCCCCTCTCCGCAGACTCTAAATACCTTAAACTCATTCAGAAATTAATAAAAACATTTTCTATTTTAACTATCCATCTAAATTCAATAATAATAATAATAATAATAATAATAATAATAATAATAATTTATTAGATTTGTATGCCGCCCCTCTCCTCAGACTCTAAATACCTTAAACTCATTCAGAAATTAATAAAAACATTTTCTATTTTAACTATCCATCTAAATTCCTGAAAATCCAAATTTCACTCTATCCGCATACCTTTCCATTCGATAGCTCCAAAATACATTTGCTTATGGTGGACGTCTCCAGTCATCTTCATGTTGAGGTATCTCAACGGTCACTTTTTTTTCTCACCGAGTTCAATTTTTAAAATGTTCCTCAGGTTTTGTTTTCTTTAATCTTATCTTTGTTTGTTTTAATCTTATCTTTCTTCGCCTTTTCTGCTGGGTTCTTCCAGATCCCTCGACTGCCTCTGAGGGAGTTTTACCTCAGGTTTGCTTCTTGAGGAAAGCCCAAAAGTGCCTCTCCTCTCCCCGTTTTTGTCAGCTGCTGTCTCTTTTCCAGCTGCCTCTCCTTAATTTAATTTAATGATTTTATTTTATTTAAATTTCACTCTTCGCTTGAATCTGGACTTTGGGTCGCTTTTTTCAGCCTTCCTCTCAGGAGCCCCGTGCGGTAACAGCGCACAAACTGCCATCCCTGCTTATTCCCGCCTCCTTCCCAACAGTTCCGTTTGATTGGCAGCTAGGTTGTCCTGACGATGGAGGCGGGTCAAGAAGGGGGAAGGACTGAGAGGTGGCTTGGAACCTGCTACGTTGGTCTGCCTGTCCTTTCACAGGTGACTCTGATCTACAGGGAGATATGTGCCAAAGCAAGGTGCTTTTTCAAGAGGCAACGGGACTGCCTCGAAAAATTGTGAAGTGAATCTGTCTTGTTCTTTGATGGAGAAGAATCAGAAAGGTCAGTTGGTTATTGGAAAAGCACCTTTGGGACAACCAGGAAAAAAGAGATGGGGGGAAGGAAGCAAGAGAGAGAGAAGGAAGGAAGGAAAGAAAGGGAAAGAGGAAAGGAAGGGAGAGAGGAAGAAAAGAGAAAAAGAAAGAAGAGAAAATGAAAGGGAAAGGGAGGGAGAGTGAGGGAGAGAGAAACAGAATGAGAAAGAAGAGAGAAAAAGAAAGAAAAAGGGAAAGAAAAAGGAGAAATATAAGGAAGGAAGGAAGGAGAAAGGAAGGGATAAAGGAAGGGATAAAGGAAGGAAGTGAGAGAGGAAGTGAGACAGGGAAAGAAAGAAAGAAAAAGGAGAAAGATAAGGAAGGAAGGAAGAAGGAAGGAAGGAGAAAGGAAGGGATAAAGGAAGGAAGTGAGAGAGGAAGAGAGACAGGGAAAGAAAGGGAAAGAGAGTGACAGAAAGAGAAAAAGACAAAGAGAAAAAGACAGAAAGGAAGAAAAGAGAAAGGGAAAGGCAAAGGGAGGGAGGAAGAGGGAGAGAAAAACAGAATGAGAAAGAAAGAAAGAGGGAAGGAAGGAGAAAGGAAGGGAGAACGGGAGTGAGGAAGTGAGAGAGGAAGATAGAGAAAGGGAAAGAGAGGAAGAGACAGGGAGAGAGGAAGAAAATGGAAAAAGAAAGAAGAGGAAACGGAGGGGAGAGAGTCAGAGAGAAAAACAGAATGAGAAAGAAAGAAAAAGGAAAGAAAAAGGAGAAAGAAAGAAAGATGAAATGAAAAGAAATCTCAGTATCACCTTAGGGCTAAGAAAATGGCATGGAGGCTCTTATTAAGTCCATGAGATTTCAGTTCGATTTGCAAGAGGGCTTCCACAGGTGTATGAATTACAGTAGAAAACTGAGATTGGTTGATGTGGCTTTCAGCACACGATTTTTCAATAGGATAGCTAAAAATCATGTTTGTTTATTTCATTTCATTCATTTATTCGTCAAAACATATACAAAATAGCAGGTATTGGTATGAACGTAAACAAAAGTATAGTAGATACAGCTAAATTCGGACAATGGTACAGTAAAGCAGGGACGGTAGGCACAATGGTGTGTTTATGCACACCGCTTGCCGAGTCTGGGTTACTTCTCCATTTATGATTTTGAATTGGTGGGAAGGCTGATCCAGTCACACACCAAATGAACATCCCAGCTTAATTACTGCAACGAGATTATGACGTCCTGAGCTCAAGCAAACGATGAAGGAAGGTTTCATCAGAGGAACCCCTTCGCTCTGGGATTGCAGGCTGTGAATTTCCTGTCAATCTTCTCTTCTTCAGGAGTCTCCAGATATACTTATTTTATTTTATTTATTTTATTTATTTATTTTGTCCAAAACACAATGAGTAAAATACATGATGAAGGTTATAGAGGAGATACTCATAGTAAAATATATCTAAGAAAGAAGAGAAAAGAAGATATAGGAATAGAACATATCAATGAAAGAATAGAGGAAGAGATATAGGAATAGAAGAAAGGTATAGGAGATATAGGAGAGCAATAGGACAGGGGACGGAAGGCACTCTAGTGCACTTGTACTCGCCCCTTACTGACCTCTTAGGATTTTATTTTATTTATTTATTTAGTCCAATACATAATACACATTGAAGAGAATAGATGTAGTAATATAACTAAAGAAACAAATAGAAGAAAAAAATATAAAAATATAGGTGAACATATTTGAAAGGAAAAAGGATAAATGAGATAAAGGAGAGACAATTGGACAGGGGACGGAAGGCACACTGGTGCACTTATGCACGCCCCTTACTGACCTCTAAGGAACCTGGAGAGGTCAATCGTGGATAGTCAAAGGGAAAAATGTTGGGGGTTAGGAGTTGACACTACTGAGTCAGGTAATGAGTTCCACGCTTCGACAACTCGGTTGCTGAAGTCATTTTTTTACAGTCAAGTTTGGAGCGGTTAATATTAAGTTTGAATCTGTTGCGTGCTCTTGTGTTGTTGCGGTTGAAGCTGAAGTAGTCATTGACAGGTAGGACGTTGCAGCATATGATCTTGTGGGCAATACTTAGATCTTGTTTTAGGCGACGTAGTTCTAAGCTTTCTAGGCCCAGGATTGTAAGTCTATTTTCGTAGGATATTCTGTTTCGAGTGGAGGAGTGAAGGACTCTTCTGGTGAAGTATCTTTGGACATTTTCAAGGGTGTTGATGTCCGAGATGTGGTAGGGGTTCCAGACAGGTGAACTGTATTCAAGGATGGGTCTGGCAAAAGTTTCGTAAGCTCTGATGAGTAGTGTGAGATTGCTTCCACGTATAGAGCCACATCAAGGGGTTTAAAGCCCTTTGTGGTTGCAGTGCTAGCTGAAGTGTTGTCTATGCTGTTCCCTGATTGTTATGTAATGCACAGAATGTTTTTCCCACCTTGGAAGATAAGACTCGTATTTACTGTTTCCTCTGTTTACGTCGTCGCTCAAAGGGTTAAAGAGAGAGAGTTGTAAAACTCTAGCAAGGATCCTCACTTCCCCCTTCCTCCAAAACTATTCCCATTACTTTCTTCTGGGCATGCTCACTTGGTTTCCGAAGGTGACATTTCTTTAAAGAGGGCGCCACCTGGTGACATTTTCTTGCAGCACACCCAAGAGTCCAGGAAGGGATAGAATGGTGGAAATTAGGGAGTGTTGGGGCGAAAAATGGAATCAATACAAAAGCAACCCCCCCTCCCTCAAGGCTGTTTTGTCTCATCCAGTGAAACAGTGATTTCAACCTGGAGGTCAGGACCCCCCAGGGGTCGCCTAAGACCATGGGAAAAGACAATTTTCCCATGGTGTTAGGAACTAGAAACATAGAAGTCTGACGGCAGAAAAAGACCTCATGATCCATCTAGTCTGCCCTTATACTATTTCCTGTATTTTTAATCTTAGGATGGATCTATGTTTATCCCAGGCATGTTTAAATTCAGTTACTGTGGATTTATCTACCACGTCTGCTGGAAGTTTGTTCCAAGCATCTACTACTCTTTCAGTCAAATAATATTTTCTCATGTTGCTTTTGATCTTTCCCCCAACTAACCTCAGATTGTGTCCCCTTGTTCTTGTGTCCACTTTCCTATTAAAAACACTTCCCTCCTGGAACTTATTTAACCCTTTAACATATTTAAATGTTTCGATCATGTCCCCCCTTTTCCTTCTGTCCTCCAGACTATACAGATGGAGTTCATTAAGTCTTTCCTGATACGTTTTATGCTTAAGACCTTCCACCATTCTTGTAGCCCGTCTTTGGACCCGTTCAATTTTGTCAATATCTTTTTTGTAGGTTTTGTCAATATCTTTTTGTAGGTGAGGTCTCCAGAACTGAACACAGTATTCCAAATGTGAACTAAAGCTTGTATTGTGGCGCTTTGGAACATATTTTTACAATCAGGCGTTTAGAGTGGGGTGTGACCTTCCTACCAATCAGCTTAACCGTTCTGTTGGGAGAATTGGCGCTAGACTTGTGGTTGGGGGTCACCACATAATGAGGAGAAGGCCAGGATAATAAAGATCAAGATAGATTAGACAGCCAATTTGTCTGAAATGGTTTAAGTCTTTTACCTGGGTAGGGGGCTAGACTGGAAGTCTTCAGTGATAAAGAGCACCCACAACTTTTGGAGGCAAGCTACTCCACTGATTTATTGTTCTCACAGTTAAGGAAATTTTGCCTTAGTCTAGGTAGCTTCTCTCCTTGGTTAGTTTCTGTTCTGTCGGGCTCTCTGGCAGAATCCTCCCAAAAAGTCAAATACAAATTTCAGACACACACATGTTTGAAAATTCAAAACAATGTTCTTTATAATGAAAATTCACTTAAACCAAGCCCTCTTTTGGTATAGCAAAGAGCACTGGTCTCCAAACAGACTGGTAATTGGTACAAGTCCCTTATCAGTTCTGTGATACTTAGCTTGCAGCTGTGAGGCAATTCACAGTCCTTCTTCTTTCACAAAGTGAAACACACTTTGCTCTGGTTTAGTTTCAAAGTGGGGAAAAATCAGCACACAAAAGGTCAAAGTCAGTAAAGCAGTCACGAAACACAACGATCAGATAATCCTCCGCAATGGCCAAACCCACAGGCTGCTATTTATAGCAGCCTCACTAATGACCACAGCCCCATCCAACCACAGGTGGCCTCATTTTCTTTGATAATAATCTCTCAGTTGTTGTTGCCTATGCATGGCTCTCCGCATGCGTGGCTGTGTCATTAACTCTTGTTCTGAATCCAAGGAGGAGCTAGAGAATTGATCTCCTTCTGAGCTGTCTGCCCCACTCTCCTCCTCCCTGTCACTCATGTCTTCTTGGTCAGAGGAGCCTTCGTCAGCAGATTCCACCGGGGGCAAAACAGGCCTGCAGCATGTGGATGTCTCCCCCACATCCACAGTCCTTGGGGCAGGAGCTGGGCCAGAGCTAACCACAATAGTTTCCATCCATTGTTTCTTGTCTTGCTTTCCGGTGCTTTGGGAGATAGGTGGTCCTATCGTAGTCTTTCTTTTCACTAGACTAGACATACCCAATGACTGTTCATTGTATGTTTTAGCCTCCAGCCTCCTAATCACCTTGGTTGCTGTTCTCTAGCAGTCTTCCAACTTCTCATAAGGACCCAGATGGTTGGGGGCCATATGCTGACTTTGTAAACCAGTTAGAGAGGGCTGTAAAGCACTGTGGAGCAGTATAGAAACTCTTAAGGGCTATTGCTATTATCTCAGGGGCTGTTGCAAAAAAAAGAGGGAGTCAAACTATTCTCCAAAGCACCCGAGGACCAGACATGAAGCAATGGATGGAAACTAAACAAGGAGAGAAGCAACTTAGAAATAAGGAGAAATTTCCTAACAGTTAGAACAATTAATCTGCCCTGAGTCCTTCAGGATTGGGCAGCATAGAAGTCAAATTAATTAATTAAATAAATAAATAAATAATCAGTGGAATGGGTTGCCTCCGGAAGTTGTGAAGGCTCCAACACTGGAAGTTGTAAAGAAGATGTTGAATTTGTCTGAAGTGGTGCAGGGTTTCCTAACTAGGCAGGGGTTTGGACTAGAAGACCTCCAAGGTCCCTTCCAACTCTGTTGTTCTGTTCTATATTCTCTCAATATATTTTTTATATTGTGGTGAACACGAGCTGGGTGCTGGGTTCCAATTCTAGTATCATTTTACAAATACAGTATCAGTATTTATTCCTTGCTTGCTCCCTCCTTCCCACCCTCCCTGTGTTCCTCAACATTTATGTCTTCCTTCCTTCCTTCCTTCCTTCCTTATTTCTTTGTCTGTTTTCCTCTTTCTGTCCACTTCTTTCTCTTTCTTTCTTTTTCTTCCTTATTTCTTTCTGTCTGTTTTTCTCTTTCTGTCCACTTCTTTCTTTCTTTCTTTCTTTCTTTCTTTCTTTCTTTCTTTCTTTCTCTTTCTTCCTTATTTCCTTCTGTCTGCTTTTTTCTTTTTGTCCATCTCTTTCTTTCTTTCTTTCTTTCTCTTTCTTTCTTTCTTTCTTCCTTATTTGTTTTGTCTACTTTTTTCTTTTTGTCCATCTCTTTCTTCCTTCCTTTTTCTTCCTTATTTCTTTCTGTCTGTTTTTCTCTTTCTGTCCACTTCTTTCTTTCTTTTCTCTCTTTCTTTCTTTCTCTTTCTTTCTTCCTTATTTGCTTCTGTGCTTTTTTCTTTTTGTCCATCTCTTTCTTTCTTTCTTTCTTTCTTTCTTTCTCTTTCTTTCTTTCTTTCTTTCTCTTTCTTTCTTTCTTTCTTCCTTATTTGCTTCTGTCTACTTTTTTCTTTTTGTCCATCTCTTTCTTTCTTTCTTTTTCTTCCTTATTTCTTTCTGTCTGTTTTTCTCTTTCTGTCCACTTCTTTCTTTCTTTCTTTTCTCTTTCTTTCTTTCTTTCTCTCTTTCTTTCTTTCTCTTTCTTTCTTCCTTACTTGCTTCTGTGCTTTTTTCTTTTTGTCCATCTCTTTCTTTCTTTCTTTCTTTCTTTCTCTTTCTTTCTTTCTCTTTCTTTCTTCCTTATTTGCTTCTGTCTACTTTTTTCTTTTTGTCCATCTCTTTCTTTCTTCCTTTTTCTTCCTTATTTCTTTCTGTCTGTTTTCTCTTTCTGTCCACTTCTTTCTTTCTTTCTTTCTTTTCTCTTTCTTTCTTTCTTTCTCTCTTTCTTTCTTTCTCTTTCTTTCTTCCTTACTTGCTTCTGTGCTTTTTTCTTTTTGTCCATCTCTTTCTTTCTTTCTTTCTTTCTTTCTCTTTCTTTCTTTCTCTTTCTTTCTTCCTTATTTGCTTCTGTCTACTTTTTTCTTTTTGTCCATCTCTTTCTTTCTTCCTTTTTCTTCCTTATTTCTTTCTGTCTGTTTTCTCTTTCTGTCCACTTCTTTCTTTCTTTCTTTCTTTTCTCTTTCTTTCTTTCTCTCTTTCTTTCTTTCTCTTTCTTTCTTCCTTACTTGCTTCTGTGCTTTTTTCTTTTTGTCCATCTCTTTCTTTCTTTCTTTCTCTTTCTTTCTTTCTTCCTTATTTGCTTCTGTCTACTTTTTTCTTTTTGTCCATCTCTTTCTTTCTTCCTTTTTCTTCCTTATTTCTTTCTGTCTGTTTTCTCTTTCTGTCCACTTCTTTCTTTCTTTCTTTCTTTCTTTCTCTTTCTTTCTTTCTTTCTCTTTCTTTCTTCCTTATTTGCTTCTGTGCTTTTTTCTTTTTGTCCATCTCTTTCTTTCTTCCTTTTTCTTCCTTATTTCTTTCTGTCTGTTTTCTCTTTCTGTCCACTTCTTTCTTTCTTTCTTTCTCTCTCTTTCTTTCTCTTTCTTTCTTCCTTATTTGCTTCTGTCTGCTTTTTTCTTTTTGTCCATCTCTTTCTTTCTTCCTTTTTCTTCCTTATTTCTTTCTGTCTGTTTTTCTCTTTCTGTCCACTTCTTTCTTTCTTTCTTTTTCTTTCTTTCTTTCTTTCTTTCTTTATATTTCTTTCTTCCTTATTTGCTTCTGTCTGCTTTTTTCTTTTTGTCTGTCTCTTTCTTTCTTTCTTTCTTTCTATCTATCTATCTTTCCTTTCTTTCTCTTCCTTCTCTCTTTTTCTTTTCTTTCTCCTCCCACCTCCCTTCCCTTCTTTTTCCACGTTTGATAAATGCAGCGTGACAGCGGAAGAAAGAAACAGCTCCTCCGCCCCCTCCTCACTCACCTCTTAACCAAACCCCACAATACCCGGGCAGGTGGGGGACTATTGGTGAGGGGGCTCCTGCAACCCCCCCGCTCGGCTGAGAAGGCACCCACGGCCTCCCTCCCGGCTCCCCCCCCTTCCCGCCCCCTCCCCAAAAGGCCGGTCCGAAAGGCCAGCAAACGCCCCAAAGCAGCCGGGATCTGCAAGGCGGCGCCCTCCGCGCTCACCAAGCCTCGGGGTGCGGGGGCGGCCGAGGGCCGGCAGGGGGCGCGCTTGGCCGCGGGCCAGATGTTGGGCTGCAGCGGCGGGAGGAAGAGGAGGCGCTGGGAAGGGCGGCTCCGCCTCTCTGGGGCGCCCCACTTCCTGCCTTCAACCCCTGGCAGCCGCTCCTGGGCCAAGGGGGGCGCCTCCCCGAAAGAGCGGAGCCGGGGTGGGGGGAGAGGCGGGGAGGGGGCGGCGATCCAGGTGGGTCGGCAGCGCTTTTGCATGGTGAGCATCTGGAGGGGAGGGAAGACCCCCCCCCCACACCCGCTGCTGGAGAAAGGAGGGAGGGGAAAGGCCCTGTGCTGACTGCAAGAGGGGCCTCGGTTAGGGTCCTTCCTGCAGAAGCCCCTCTGCCCGAGTCTGGCGGGGGTGGGGACGGGGAGGCAAGGAGAGTGGGGGGGCCAGGAGGCCTTTTTTGGGGGGGAGAGAGGAGTGAGGACTCCTCCCCCCCCATTAGGAAGTCCCTAAGTCCTCCAGTGGTCCTCCCTCTCGTCCCTGCTTTGGAGAACTTCCAAGATATTGGTTGTGCCAAGAAGGGGAGGGGAAGGCAAGGAGAGTGGGGGGCCAGGAGGCCTTTTTGGGGGGGGAGAAAGAGGAGTGAGGACTCCCCCCCATTAGGAAGTCCCCCAGTGGTCCTCCCTCTCGCCCATCACTGCTTTGGAGAACTTCCAAGATATTGGTTGGGCCAAGAAGGGGATGGGGAGGCAAGGAGAGTGGGGGGCCAGGAGGCCTTTTTGGGGGGAGAGAGAGGAGTGAGGACTCCTGCCCCCCCCATTAGGAAGTCCCCAAGTCCTCCAGTGGTCCTCCCTCTTGCCCCTCACTGCTTTGGAGAACTTCCAAGATATTGGTTGTTCCAAGAAGGGGAGGGGGAGACAAGGAGAGTGGGGGGCCAGGAGGCCTTTTTTGGGGGGGGAGAGGAGTGAGGACTCCCCCCCCCATTAGGAAGTCCCCAAGTCCTCCAGTGGTCCTCCCTCTCGCCCATCACTGCTTTGGAGAACTTCCAAGATATTGGTTGTGCCAAGAAGGGGAGGGGGAGACAAGGAGAGTGGGGGGCCAGGAGGCTTTTATTGGGGGGGAGAGAGGAGTGAGGATTCCTCCCCCCCCAATTAGGAGGTCCCCAAGTCCTCCAGTGGTCCTCCCTCTCGCCCATCACTGCTTTGGAGAACTTCCAAGATATTGGTTGGGCCAAGAAGATGAAAGCCATAGATGTAACCGGCAAAAGCAGAAAAGGTGGAGGTGGGGGTGGGGGTGGGGGGAACAGCTTGGCCAGAAGAGAGAATCCAGGAAGGAGGGAACTCTGCCAGGATTGTCCATCAGGACCCAACCTCACAGCTTTTGAGGGCTTCCAAGATTTTGGTTCTCCCGAGAAGCTGGAAGACGTTGATGTAGCGATGGGTGAAGGCAGGAAAATCTGGACCCGAAAGCCAGACTGGAGATCCGGGAAGGAGGAAGTCTCTCGAAGGGTCCTCTGTCAGGACCAGCCCTTGAGGGACTTCCGCTTCCTGCTGAAAGCTGAGGGACCCCGAGGGGTCTTCACCCCCTTTGCCTTCAATGGCGGAAGCCAGAGAGGAACACCAAGGCTCAGATGCTAGAGCTGGTGGTCTTGGAGTACTTCCTGGAGTGTAGAGCCGAGGACAGCTCCTAGGTGGTGGCCCCGGCAGGACACTTTCTCCTAAGCCAGGCAGAGTAGAATGAGGGACAGGTGAGGCGACATGTCCCGGTACAAGAAACATCAGAGTTAGTTACACTAAAAAGTGATTGCCTACATAATTCTGATACAAGAAGACGTTGTTGTGAGATGCTCTGTTGTTATTTTTTCTTGCAGACATTTCATTACCAAACGAAGGAACCTCATCAGCGCTACAATAACGACAGTGCCGGGG
The DNA here is from genome assembly GCF_031021105.1 of Erythrolamprus reginae. Lineage (NCBI taxonomy): Eukaryota > Metazoa > Chordata > Lepidosauria > Squamata > Dipsadidae > Erythrolamprus > Erythrolamprus reginae. The sequence continues at coordinate 4,093,250 of NC_091951.1, forward strand.
TAGAGTGCTATACGGCAGGCCACTAAAGCTGACTGTAGATCTGTAGGTCAGCGGTACAAATCTCACCACCGGCTCAAGGTTGACTAAGCCTTCCATCCTTCCGAGGTGGGTAGAAACATAGAAGACTGATGGCAGAAAAAGACCTCATGGTCCATCTAGTCTGTCCTTATACTATTTCCTGTATTTTATCTTAGGATCGATCTATGTTTATCCCAGGCATGTTTAAATTCAATGACTGTAGATTTACCAACCACGTCTGCTGGACGTTTGTTCCAAGGATCTACTACTCTTTCAGTATTTTCTCACGTTGCTTTTGATCTTTCCCCCAACTAACTTCAGATTATGTCCCCTTGTTCTTGTATTCACTTTCCTATTAAAAACACTTCCCTCCTGGACCTTATTTAACCCTTTAACATATTTAAATGTTTCGATCGTGTCCCCCCTTTTCCTTCTGTCCTCCAGACTATACAGATTGAGTTCATGAAGTCTTTCCTGATACGTTTTATGCTTAAGACCTTCCACCATTCTTGTAGCCCGTCTTTGGACCCGTTCAATTTTGTCAATATCTTTTTGTAGGTGAGGTCTCCAGAACGGAACACAGTACTCCAAATGTGGTCTCTCCAGCGCTCTATACAGCGGGATCACAATCTCCCTCATCCTGCTTGTTATACCTCTAGCTATGCAGCCAAGCATCCTACTTCCTTTCCCTACCGCCTGACTGCACTGTTCACCCATTTTGAGACTGTCAGAGTAAAATGAGGACCCGGAGTGTGGGGGCAATAGGCTGGTGGCTCGGTTATAAAAGTGCTATTGCTAACATGTTGTAAGCCGCCCTGAGTCTAAGGAGAAGGGCGGCATAAAAATCAAATAAATAAAATTTAAAAAAATCGAATAAATAAGTGCTACCTCTCTAGCACCGATGATGTTGATGTACTGTAGTTTGGTAATGAAACGTTTGCAAGTAAACAGCCCAGCTCAGGGAGCACCAACCACCACAATTCCAACGGGGAGCTACAAATGTTCGGAAACTTCAGATCGTGCAGAATGCAGCTGCGAGAGCAATCATGGGCTTTCCCAAATATGCCCATGTTACACCAACACTCCACAGTCTGCATTGGTTGCCGATCAGCTTCCGATCACAATTCAAAGTGTTGGCTATGACCTATAAAGCCCTTCATGGCACCGGACCAGATTATCTCAGGGACCGCCTTCTGCCGCACGAATCCCAGCAACCAGTTAGGTCCCACAGAGTGGACCTTCTCCGGGTCCCGTCAACTAAACAATGTCACTTGGCGGGACCCAGGGGAAGAGCCTTCTCTGTGGCGGCCCCGGCCCTCTGGAACCAACTCCCCCCAGAGATTAGAATTGCCCCCACCCTCCTTGCCTTTCGTAAGCTACTTAAAACCCACCTCTGCCCTCAGGCATGGGGGAATTAAGATACTCTTTCCCCCTGGGCCTTTACAATTCTATGCATGGTATGTATGTTATGTCTGGTTTTTATATTAATGGGTTTTTAATTGTTTTTAGTATTAGATTACTATTGTACACTGTTTTATTGTTGCTGTTAGCCGCTCCGAGTCTCCGGAGAGGGGCGGCATACAAATCCAATAGATAGATAGATAGATAGATAGATAGATAGATAGATAGATAGATAGATAGATAGATAGATAGATAGATAGATAGATAGATGATACCGTAGATAGATAGATAGATTAGATAGATAGATTAGATAGATAGATAGATAGATAGATAGATAGATAGATAGATAGATAGATAGATAGTAATATTTTCCATCGAATCTCACCATGTCTTTATCGGGATGGATGGAAAGTTTAAAAAAAACCCACCCAAACCCTCCTCCCTCCTCATTTAGGGATGGTGGGGATTGCCTGTGACTGAAGATGAGAAATCTTCCTTTCCCATCATCCAACCCACTAATTTTCCTTTTGGGTCTTCCTATGTAGGGAGTCTCCAGTCAGGTGGACCCACAAAGAAAAAGGAGAAACATCGCTTCCTTCTCAGGTGACATTCTTTAGGGAGGTCTCTCGGGAGGAAGAAGCTCAAGATATCTCACCAGGTACGGGACTATCATTTCTTCTGGAGGCGTCTGTAATATGGTAAATGATTTAGCTTCACTAGATAAATGGTCAAAGCAATGGAAACTGCAGTTTAATGTTTCCAAATGTAAAATGATGCACTTGGGGAAAAGGAATCCTCAATCTTGAGTATCGTATTGGCAGTTCTGTGTTAGCAAAAACTTCAGGAGAGAAGGATTTAGGGGTAGTGATTTCTGACAGTCTCAAAATGGGTGAACAGTGCGGTCGGCGGTAGGGGAAGCGAGTAGGATGCTTGGCTGCATAGCTAGAAGTATAACAAGCAGGAAGAGGGAGATTGTGATCCCGTTATATAGAGCACTGGTGAGACCACATTTGGAATAATACTGCGTTCAGTTCTGGAGACCTCACCTACAAAAAGATATTGACAAAATTGAACGGGTCCAAAGACGGGCTACAAGAATGGTGGAAGGTCTTAAGCATAAAACGTATCAGGAAAGGGAGGGTTTTGCCTTCAAGATCCCCATGGACAATTGGTGGGCCACTGTGCGACAGAGAATGCTGGACTCGATGGACTTTGGCCCGATTCAGCATGGCTCTTCTTAGGTTCTTATGTTCTTTAGACATTTTCAGGAATTCCAGCTGTCTGGCTTCTTTCATCTTCAGGAACTTCAGTTTGGAAGGTGCTTTCTATTATGCTACTCCAGAACTTGTTAACAATTCTTCTCGCACTCCCTTTATTTTGTAGGGACTGTACAACATCGGTGGACTTTCTTGAAACGTCTCCTTTTTCTAGTGGAGCAGCAAGAACTATTCAACTTCCAGCTCAGGTAGGAGAAACCTTAGCAAATAAGATTTGCTGTAAGGAAACCACCAAGTCATGAAACAGCTGTGGGATAAATGAAGTAGATGTAAATGAAATAGATGTTGATGATAAGGGGCAAACAAATAATGATAATAATGTTATTCGGGTAATGTGCAAGAATGTTGTACGGATTCAGCTCCAGTGATGTTAGAGGCCGATGTCTTAGAAGAACTTGAACGATTAAAGATAAATAAGGCAATGGGTCCAGATGGCATCCACCCCAGAGTTCTTAAAGAACTCAGATCTGTCATTGCTACCCCCCTGGCTGATTTGTTTAACCAATCCCTGTTAACAGGAGAAGTTCCTGAGGATTGGAGAATGGCCAGTGTTGTGCCTATCCACAAGAAGGGCAGTAGAGAAGAAGGTGGTAACTACAGGCCAGTTAGCTTGACATCAGTTGTAGTTAAAATGATGGAGACTCTACTCAAAAAGAAGATAAATCAGCACCTAAAAACCAATTAATTTATTGGACCCAAATCAGCATGGCTTTACTGAGGGCAAATCATGTCAGACTAACCTCATTGATTTCTTTGACTATGTCACAAAGGTGTTGGATGAAGGCGGTGCCGTGGATATTGCCTACCTGGACTTCAGCAAAGCCTTTGATACGGTTCCGCATAAAGAGCTGATAGATAAATTAGTGAAGATTGGACTTAATCCCTGGATAGTTCAGTGGATTTACAGCAGGCTGAAGCGTAGACATCAGAGAGTTATTGTTAATGGTGAGTATTCTGAGCAGAGCCTGGTTACAAGCGGTGTGCCACAAGGGTCTGTTCTGGGTCCTATTCTTTTTAATATGTTTGTGAGTGACATAGGGGAAGGTTTGGTAGGGAAGGTTTGCCTATTTGCCGATGACTCTAAAGTGTGCAATAGGGTTGATATTCCTGGAGGTGTCTGTAATATGGTAAATGATTTAGCTTTACTAGATAAATGGTCAAAGCAATGGAAACTTCAGTTTAATGTTTCCAAATGTAAAATAATGCACTTGGAGAAAAGGAATCTTCAATCTTGAGTATTGTATTGGCAGTTCTGTGTTAGCAAAAACTTCAGAAGAGAAGGATTTAGGGGTAGTGATTTCTGACAGTCTCAAAATGGGTGAGCAGTGTGGTAGGAAAAGCAAGTAGGATGCTTGGCTGCATAGCTAGAGGTATAACAAGGAGGAAGAGGGAGATTGTGATCCCGCTATATAGAGCGCTGGAATACTGGGTTCAGTTCTGGAGACCTCACCTACAAAAAGATATTGATAAAATTAAATGGGTGCAAAGACGGGCTACAAAAATGGGGGAAGGTCTGAAGCATAAAACGTATCAGGAAAGACTTAATGAACTCAATCTGTATGGAGGGTGGAAGGAAAAGGGGGGACATGATGGAAACATTTAAATATATTAAATGGTTAAATAAGGTCCAGGAGGGAAGTGGTTTTAATAGGAAAGTGAACACAAGAACAAGGGGACACAATCTGAAGTTAGTTGGGGGAAAGATCAAAAGCAACGTGAGAATATATTATTTGACTGAAAGAGTAGTAGATCCTTGGAACAAACTTCCAGGAGATGTGCTTGGTCAATCCACAGTAACTGATCTTAAACATGCCGGGGATAAACATATATCCATTCTAGGGTAAAATACAGGAAATAGTATAAGGGCAGACTAGATGGACCATGAGGTTTTTTTCTGCCGTCAGTCTTCTATGTTTCTATGATAATTCCCATTGCAAAAATCAAAACTGCACCTATAGTATACTAACACTAATAACAGAGTTGGAAGGGACCTTGAAAGTCTTCTAGTCCAAACCCTGCTCAGGCAGGAACCTATACTGTTTCAGACAAATGGTTGTCCGAAAGTCTTCTTAAAAACTTCCAGTGTTGGAGAATTCGCATTTTCTGTAAGCAAGTTGTTCTACTGATTAATTGATCTGTCGGGAAATTTCTTCTTAGTTCTAGGTTGCTTCCCTCTTTGATTAGTTTCCACCCATTGCTTCTTGTTCCGCCCTCAGTTGCTTTGGAGAATAGCTTGACTCCCTCTTCTTTGTGGCAGCCCCTGAGATATTGGAAGACTGCTATCATGTCTCCTCTGGTCCTTCTTTTCATTCAACTAGCCATGCCCAGTTCCTGCAACCGTTCTTTATGTGTTTTGGCCTCCAGTTCCCTAATCATCTTTGTTGCTCTTCTCTGCACTCTTTCTAGAGTCTCAATCTCTTTTTTACATCGTGGAGACCAAAACTGGATGCAGTATTCCAACCGTGGGTTTACCAAGGCATTATAAAGTGGTACCCTGGGGGGGGGAAATTATTGACCCCCTCAGAGAGGGTCCGCAACTTGGGCGTCCTCCTCGATCCACAGCTCACGTTAGAGAAACATCTTTCAGCTGTGGCAAGGGGGACGTTTGCCCAGGTTCGCCTGGTGCACCAGTTGCGGCCCTATTTGGACCAGGAGTCACCTCTGTCGTCAGGCATGGGGGAATTGAAATTTCCCTTCCCCCTAGGCTTATAGAATTTATACATGGTATGCTTGTATGTATGAGTGGTTCTTTAAATTGGGGTTTTTAGATTGCTTTTAATATTAGATTGGTTTACATTGTATTTTTATATTGTTGTTAGCCGCCCCGAGTCTTTGGAGAGGGGTGGCATACAAATCTAATAAATAAATAAGTAAATAAGTAAACAAATAAATAATATTTTCTCACGTTACTTCTAATCTTTCCCCCCAGCTAACCTCAGACTGTGCCCCCTTGTTCTTGGGTTCACTTTCCTAATAAAAACACTTCTCTCCTGAAACTTACTTAACCCTTTAACATGTTTAAATGTTTAGATCATGTCCCCCTTTCCCTTCTGTCCACCAGACTATACAGATTGAGTTCATTAAGTTTTTCCTGATAAGTTTTATGCTTAAGACCTTCCACGATATTTGTAGCCCATCTTTGGACCTGTTCAATTTTATCAATATTTTTTGGTAGGTGAGGTCTCCAGAACTGAACATTGTATTCTAAATGTGGTCTCACCAGCGCTCTATACAGCGGGATCCCAATCTCCCTCTTCCTGGTTGTTATACCTCTAGCTATGCAGTCAAGCATCCTACTTGCTTTCCCTACCGCCTGACTGCACTGTTCACCCATTTTGAGACTGTCAGAAATCACTACCCCCAAATCCTTCTCTTCTGAAGTTTTTGCTAACACAGAACTGCCAATGCAATACTCAGATTGAGGATTCCTTTTCCCCAAGTGCATTATTTTACATTTGGAAACATTAAACTGCAGTTTCCATTGCTTTGACCACTTATCTAGTAAAGCTAAATCATTTACCATATTACAGACGCCTCCAGGAATATCAACCCTATTGCACACTTTAGAGTCATCGGCAAATAGGCAAACCTTCCCTACCAAACCTTCCCCTATGTCACTCACTAACATATTAAAAAGAATAGGGCCCAGAACAGACCCATATGGCACACCGCTTGTAACCGGTCTCTGCTCAGAATACTCGCCATTAACAATAACTCTCTGATGTCTACGCTTCAGCCAGCTGCAAATCCATTGAACTATCCAGGGATTAAGTCCAATCTTCACTAATGTACACTTCCTTTTTTACCTTTTTAATGGTTTATGTATGGTATGATTGAGTTGTATGGTTATTTTAATGATATGGGTTTTAGATGTCTTTTTAAGTATTGGATTTGTTTACATTGTTCAATATTGTTGTGAGCCGCTCCGAGTCTTCGGAGAGGGGCGGCATACAAATCTAATAAATTATTATTATTAAATTATTATCTCTCTTTTTCTTTTTCTTATTCCTCCCATAGAAGAAGATGAACAGGAAGCTGTGAACGATCAGAAACTAGATATAGCGATGTCAGAAACATTGGAGGAAGAATTGGGAGAGGAGACTCCTGAATATCAGTGGAACTCAAAGATAAACGAGGAAGACCACCTTCAGTATATGGGAGATAGTACATCCCCTTCCCAGTGTGCGGAAGCCCTTGAATCCTCCACCCAGCAGGAACACACCGAAAACAGAACGAACTCTTGGCTGCTAGATAGGACAATATTAAAAAATAACTTGGACTTAGATAATCAGTGTGCAACTGAGACTGAATGCAACCACGATGAAGGCACAAACTCTGAATTGTCTTGCGGACAAACTTTCCCTTCTCCTTCGTACCAAGAAACCCACATTGGGGAGAATTCCTATAAATGCTTGGAGTCTGGAGAGGAGCTCAGTGAGCCTGGCAACGTTGCTTCCCATAAGACGATACAAAAAGGCAAAAGAGCACATAAATATCTAGAGCATGGAAAAAAGAACTTGAAACAGAGTAGTCTGCGTAACGCCCAGGCAAAGCTTCCCAACGAGAAGCCCTATCAATGCAAGGAGTGTGGGAAGAGCTTCAGGAGCAGCAGCCACCTAACTTCCCATCATAGGATCCACACGGGAGAGAAACCTTACAAATGTATCGAGTGTGGGAAGAGCTTCAGGCAACGGAGTCATCTTATTTCCCACCGGAGGATCCACTCGGGTGAAAAACCATATTCGTGCATAGAGTGTGGAGAGAGTTTCAGGCTGAACAGCCAGCTGACCTATCACATGTGGAACCACACGGGGGAGAAGCCGTATAGTTGTGCGGAGTGCGGGAAAAGTTTCAGCAACGTCAGCTCGCTCACGTGCCACAAAACTATCCATACGGGAGAGAAACGATACAAGTGCACAGAGTGTGGCAAAAGGTTCCGCAACAGCAGCCACCTGACTTCCCATAAAAGGATCCACACGGGGGAGAAACCCTACAAATGTGCGGAGTGTGGGAAGTGCTTCAGAGACAGCTCTGCCCTGGTGTCCCACAGAACCGTCCACACAGGGGAGAAGCCGTACAAATGTATGGAGTGTGGAAAGAGTTTCAGCCAGGGATACTCTCTGACGACCCACCAGATGATCCATTCGGGGGAGAGGCCCTACAAATGCATGCAGTGCGGGAAGAGCTTCAAATGGAATAGTCACCTGACGGCCCATCAAAGGATCCACACGGGAGAAAAGCCGTATAAGTGCGTGCAGTGTGGAAAGAGCTTCAAAAACAGAAGCAACCTCACCAGCCATAAAAGGATCCACACGGGAGAAAAACCGTATAAATGTACAGAGTGCGGGAAGTGTTTCAGGGGCAGCTCTGCCCTTATTTGCCATAAAACGATCCACACAGGAGAAAAACCGTACAAATGTATTGAGTGTGGCAAGAGCTTCAGCAGAGGAAGCTCCCTTACTTTCCATAAAAGGATCCACACGGGGGAGAAACCCTATCAATGTCTTGAGTGTGGGAAGAGCTTCAACCAGAGCAATTCTCTTATTTTCCATAGTAGCGTTCACACGGGGGAGAAACCGTTTAAATGCGTAGAGTGTGGAAAGAGCTTCAGCAAAGAAGGTTGCTTCGTTTCCCACAAAAGGATCCACACCGGGGAGAAGCCCTACGAATGTATGGAGTGCGGAAAGACGTTCCGGTTGAACAGCCAGCTTACGTCTCACCAAAGGATCCACACAGGAGAAAAACCGTACAACTGCACGGAGTGTGGAAAGACATTCCGGTTGAGCAGTGATCTGACTTCCCATAAAAGGATCCACACAGGAGAGAAACCATACGAGTGCGTGGGATGCGGGAAGAGTTTCAAGCGGAGCAGCGACCTTACCTCCCATAAAAGGATCCACACTGGGGAAAGGCCGTACGAGTGCGTGGAGTGTGGAAAGACCTTCACAATGCGATCGTCCCTAACCTCTCACAAAAGGATCCACACGGGGGAGAAGCCGTATCAGTGCGCGGAGTGCGGAAAGAGCTTCCGCGAGAATGGATCTCTCACGATTCATAAGAGGATCCACACCGGAGAGAAACCATATCAATGTATGGAGTGCGAAACGAGTTTCAGGTTACGGAGCCAGCTTGCGTCTCATAAGAGTATGCACAGGAGTTTATCCGTAGAGCCTGGATTGTAGGAGGAAAAAAAATGGCATTTATTTGAACAGGCGAAACCATCCCCTTCCCAGGGGAAAAATTAACCCTCTCCACTCAGCCGTAGAAGACCCAGGAGTACAGAGATACTGAGACGCAAGCAAAGGCTTTGGGAAGCAAAGACAAGCCATAAAAACATCCTTAGAAACTTACTATGTTCATATAGTACACAGTTCACTCAGATACATTATTATTTTTGTAACTCTGTTCCATTGCCTCATGGATTCCATATCTGACTTCACTACGTCACCCATCACATACATGCTTAATTCAATTATTTTTGACAATCGTATGTATAATTCTAGTTTGTGCGAGTGTGTAAGGAAAGATTTCCTTCCTGTCTTAGATTTTGCTTTTGCTGTCTCTAGTACTATAATAAATATATTATTTGGTGGACAATGTTCTAGTTTCCCTTTTGAATAAAATCTTGGGATAGTTGATGAGAGAATCTAATCTTAGAAAGAAAAGGTTCAATTGTGTTTCCTGTTTGTACTAACATGTTGAAAGTATAGGAACAATTATTATTATTATTATTATTATTATTATTATTATTTATTAGATTTGTATATCGCCCCTCTCCATAGACTTGGGGCGTCTCACAACAGTGATAAAAACAATATACAGTGATACCTCATCTTACAAATGCCTCATCATACAAACTTTTCGAGATACAAACCCGGGGTTTAAGATTTTTTTGCCTCTTCTTACAAACTATTTTCACCTTACAAACCCACCGCCGCCGCTGGGATGCCCCACCTCCAGACTCCCGTTGCCAGCAAAGCACCCGTTTTTGCGCTGCTGGGATTTCCCTGAGGCTCCCCTCCATGGGAAACACCACCTCCAGACTTCCGTTGCCAGCGAAGCGCTTGTTTTTGCGATGCTGGGATTCTCTTGCTGGAATTCCCCTGTAGCATCGCAAAAACACAGAAGTCCGGAGGTGGGGTTTCCTATGGAGGGGAACCTCGGGGGAATCCCAGCAGCGCAAAAACAGGCGCTTCGGCTAGCAAAAGGGGTGAATTTTGGGCTTGCACGCATTAATCGCTTTTCCATTGATTCCAATGGAAAACATTGTTTCGTCTTACAAACTTTTCACCTTAAGAAGCTCGTCCCAGAACCAATTAAGTTTGTAAGACAAGGTATCATTGTATAAGGACAAATCTAATAGTTAGAATCTAAAATAACAATAGTACATTTAAAAGTCTAAAAAGCAAGAAACCCCAATATATAAAAACAGTCATATCATGCACAAAAACTACATAGGCAGGGGGAGATGTCTCAGTTCTCCCACGCTTGACGACAGAGGTGGGTTTTAAGGAGTTTGCGAAAGGCGAGGAGGGTGGGGGCAGTTCTAATCTCTGGAGGGAGCTGATTCCAGAGGGTCGGAGCCGCCACAGAGAAGGCTCTTCCCCTGGGTCCCACCAGACGACATTGTTTAGTCGACGGGACCCGGAGAAGACCAACTCTGTGGGACCTAACCGGTCGCTGGGATTCGTGCGGCAGGAGGCGGTCCCGGAGATATAGGAGAATATTTGTAGCTCAGGGTCAAAATGATGGGTCTCTGATGCTCTTTCAGCTTGGTTGTTTTCCTGCAAACATTTCATTATCAAACTAAGTAACATCATCAATGCTGGATGTAGCACGTTAATAGTATAGTATATAAAAATAGTGTGTGTATATATATATATATATATATGTATATATATGTATGTATGTATGTATGTATGTATATATATATATATATATTTGTTTTTGTAGATTTTCACGGGTATATGTATGTAGATTGTTCTGAGTTCGGGTTTTGCCCCGTGTAATATTTTGAGTGTCTATGCGACGTTTTGGTGATATCACATTCACCATCATCAGGCTGAAGTTTTAAGCTTCGTGCTGTTGTAAATATGGAACCGGGGTGGCGCAGCAGGTAGAGTGCTGTCCTGCAGGCCACTGAAGCTGACTATAGATCTGAAGGTCAGAGGTTCAAATCTCATCACCGGCTCAAGGTTGACTCAGCCTTCCATCCTTCCGAGGTGGGTCAAATGAGGACCCGGATTGTGGGGGCAATAGCCTAGCTCTGTTAAAAAAGTGCTATTGCTAACATGTTGTAAGCCGCCCTGAGTCTAAGGAGAAGGGCGGCATAGAAATTGAATAAATAAATAAATAAATAAATAAACTGCCATTTCTTCCTTATATATAGTGTTAGATGTATTAATTTCTAATGGATTCGAAAGGAAAACAATCACAAACCTAATCAAAAAAGAGACACCCCCCAAAAATCAAGATCAAGAACAGGATAATGGTACCACCCTCCTCCCTTACATCAAGGGCACCACAGACAAAATTAGTAAAATTCTGCACAAACATAATATCAAAACTTCATTTGTCACTAACCAAAAAATATCAAACATCCTAAGGAACCCAAAAGATAAAATCCGACTAGAACACCAAGGAATCTATGAAATCCCTTGCAAAACATGCGCAGCCACATACATTGGACAAACCAATCGAAGAGTGAGCGCACGCATTGCAGAACATAAGAATGCAGTTTAAAAAGAAGAAAAGACTTCCTCCCTTGTCCAGCACATTAAAAAAACAGGGCACGAAATTGACTTTGAAAAAACTAAATTACTTTCCAAAACAGAAAATTTATATAGAAGAATTACTATGGAAGCTATAGAGATTGAGAAACACCCCCTCTGCATGAACAAAAGGGATGATACGTCCCGCCTACCAGAGATTTGGAAACCAGCCTTAAACAAAAAAACATTTCATAATAATCACCATGTCAATCCTTCAAGTAATTGTGATTCCACCAACCAATCAAATCACTAAAACATAGTCACCCAATCTATTTGCTACATTCAAACCAAATCTCCACCCCCTAACACTATATATAAGGAAGAAATGGCAGTTGCAAACATTCCATATTTACAACAGCACGAAGCTTACTACTATTGTACACTGCTTTATTGTTGCTGTTAGCCACCCCGAGTCTCCGGAGAGGGGCGGCATACAAATCCAATAAATAAATAAATAAATGAGCAGGAAGAGGGAGATTATGATCCTGCTATATAGAGTGTTGGTGAGACCACATTTGGAATACTGTGTTCAGTTCTAGAGACCTCACCTACAAAAAGATATTGACAAAATTGAACGGGTCCAAAGACGGGCTACAAGAATGGTGGAAGGTCTTAAGCATAAAACGTATCAGGAAAGACTTAATGAACTCAATCTGTATAGTCTGGAGGACAGAAGGAAATGGGGGGACGTGATCGAAACATTTAAATATGTTAAAGGGTTAAATAAGGTCCAGGAGGGAAGTGTTTTTAATAGGAAAGTGAACACAAGAACAAGGGGACACAATCTGAAGTTAGTTGGGGGAAAGATCAAAAGCAACGTGAGAAAATATTATTTCACTGAAAGAGTAGTAGATCCTTGGAACAAACTTCCAGCAGACGTGGCAGATAAATCCACAGTAAATGAATTTGAACATGCCTGGGATAAACATATATCCATCCTAAGATAAAATACAGAAAATAGTATAAGGGCAGACTAGATGGACCATGAGGTCTTTTTCTGCCGTCAGACTTCTATGTTTCTATGTTTCTACAGGGACAGTTATTGTTCCTAAGTGAATCCATTTAAAAACAAACTAGATTTGTAATTTTCTGGAGGAATCTGGAACGTAATTTTCATTGGACCACAATGATCTGACCCTTTCAAGGGTGACTCACCAGTGTGCCGGGAAATTAAAACAACTTGGTGCTTATTTCTGGCAAAGTTATATTGATCGGCAAATTCATTAACAGCCTAACTCAAGGGAGACATCACAATATTTACAATTTGCATGAATCTGTCTGCATTGTGAAGTAAATTTAAATGGATGGATTATTTATACAGCGTTATGGATAGTGTACATACAGGAAGGAGCAATGAAGAGAGGAAGTGAAATAACTTTTTGAAATCATTTGATGGGAGAATCTTTTCAATCCTAGGACTTTTTGATTGATCTGCCACAGGAGTCCTTACCAAATTTTTTGTGGGTTTTTGAACCATCAATGTACTGTATTGACTCGGTCTCCAAAGCAATGGAATAGACACAACAGACACAAAGCAATGGGAACCTGGGCAGAATTTGGACAGAAAATGTATCTTCACTTCAATGACTGCAGGGGTGGGGATGGAGATGGTGTTATTTCACAAAAGGAAAGCGTTCAATTAAAAAAAAGTTGAAGCTATGTGCAGAAATACAATTTTAATAATAAAATGATTTCCTGTTTGGACTATTTACTATCTACAAGCTTTGTATCTACTCTTTTTCTAAAGACTACACTAGATTCTGTATAGTCCCATTTTCACTATATCTTCATAACTTTTTATTCTGGATCTCTAATATAGAGGAAGTCCGCAGTTAATGATGGTTACAATGGTTCAAGCAACTTTACTCTGTGCTGAACAAATAGGATTTAATGCCCAGTTCTTCACTCTAGGTAGTCCTCAACTTATGATCACAATTGGGCACAAACTTCTGTTGTTAAGTGAATTTTGCAGACCTGCCATTGTTAAGTAAATCACTGCAGTTGTTTTGGCTGCATAGCTAGAGGTATAACAAGCAGGAAGAGGGAGATTATGATCCCGCTATATAGAGCACTAGTGAGACCCCATTTGGAATAGTGTGTTCAGTTCTGGAGACCTCACCTACAAAAAGATATTGACAAAATTGAACGGGTCCAAAGAGAATGGTGGAAGGTCTTAAGCATCAAACGTATCAGGAAAGACTTGATGAACTCAATCTGTAGAGTCTGGAGGACAGAAGGAAAAGGGGGACATGATCGAAACATTTAAATATGTTAAAGGGTTAAATAAGGTCCAGGAGGGAAGTGTTTTTAATAGGAAAGTGAACACAAGAACAAGGGGACACAATCTGAAGTTAGTTGGGGGAAAGATCAAAAGCAACATGAGAAAACATTTTACTGAAAGAGTAGTAGATCCTTGGAACAAACTTCCAGCAGACGTGGTTGGTAAATCCACAATAACTGAATTTAAACATGCCTGGGATAAACATATATCCATCCTAAGATAAAATACAGGAAATAGTATAAGGGCAGACTAGATGGATCATGAGGTCTTTTTCTGCCGTCAGACTTCTATGTTTCTATGTTAGTAACATGATTGTGAAATGAAATCAGACTTCCCCATTAACCTTGCTTGTGAGAAGTTGATAAAAAGTAATTACATAATCCCAGGACACTGCAACCATCATAAATTTGAACCACTAGTCAAGCATCCGAATTTGGCATGGGGATGTTGCAATGGTTGTTAAGTGTGAAAAATGGTCATCAGTCACATTTTTCAGTGCTATTGTATTTGAGCCGTCACTAAACATGGTAAGTTGAGGAGTTATTTATTTATTTATTTTATTATTTATTAATCAGATTTGTATGCCGCCCCTCTCCGCAGACTCGGGGCGGCTAACAACAATAAAAAGACAATGTAAACAAATGTAATACTAAAAATAATCTAAAAAACTGTGGAGTGTTGGTATTCCAAATGTGGTATTCCAAATTTGGTCTCACCAGTACTCTACATAGCGGGATCACAATCTCCCTCTTCCTGCTTGTTATACCTCTAGCTATGCAGCCAAGCATCCTACTTGCTTTTCCTACCGCCCGACCACACTGTTCACCCATTTTGAGACTGTCAGAAATCACTACCCCTAAATCCTTCTCTTCTGAAGTTTTTGCTAGCACAGAACTGCCAATGCAATACTCAGATTGAGGATTCCTTTTCCCCAAGTGCATTATTTTACATTTGGAAACATTAAACTGCAGTTTCCATTGCTACTACTACTTCACATAGTTAAGGCGCCAGGTTAGAAAGAGGGAGACCCTGAGTTCAAGTCCTGCCTTTCCATATACATGGTATGCTTGTATGTATGAGTGGTTCTTTAAATTGGGGTTTTTTAGATTGTTTTTAATATTAGATTTGTTTTCATTGTCTTTTCATTGTTGTTAGCCGCCTCGAGTCTTCGGAGAGGGGCGGCATACAAATCTAATAAATAATAATAATAATAATAATAATAATAATAATAATAATAATGAAAGCTGGATGGACTGCTTCTCCAATATTTTGTGTTTCTACTGTGAGCCCTACACCCGTCGTTTCAATGAGGTTGTGCAGGAATTTATAGCTAAGGCTTCAAACAAACAGACCAGCCGAACGGAGGCAGAAGAGAAGCAGCCTTTGAGATGGGGTTAATTTCCTCTCTGGAAATAATCGAGGCAACAGAGGTTTTTCTGGGTCAAGTACTGACTCCAGATCTCCAAATATAGACATTGCCTCCAAGCACAACAGGCGTTGGAGGCAGAGTGTGTACACCAAACATAGTCGGCGGTGAGGCTGACCATGGACAATATAGAAACAACTCACGGAAGAAAAGATTTGTAACTTGAGCTCTCTGTGCGTGCTTGTGTGTTTGTGTGTGTCCTTCGTCCTCCCTGAGCTGGGTTTATTTATTTATTTTATTTATTTATTGGATTTGTATGCCGCCCCTCTCCGGAGACTCGGGGTGGCTAACAGCAATAATAAAACAGTGTACAATAATAATCCAATAAATACTAAAAATGATTACAAACCCATTAATATAAAAAACCAAACATACATACAGACATACCATACATGAAATTGTAAAGGCCCAGGGGGAAAGAGTATCTCAGTTCCCCCATGCCTGGCGGCGGAGGTGGGTTTTAAGGAGCTTACGAAAGGCGAGGAGGGTGGGGGCAATTCTAATCTCTGGGGGGAGTTGGTTCCAGAGGGCTGGGGCCGCCACAGAGAAGGCTCTTCCCCTGGGTCCCGCCAAGCGGCATTGTTTAGTTGACGGGACCCGGAGAAGACCCACTCTGTGGGACCTAACCGGTCGCTGGGATTCGTGCAGCAGAATTCGTGCAGGGTTGACTTCCTTCCATAGTGTCATCCCCAAACCCCCAACACTTTACCCTTAGATTATCTACGGTTGACCTATCCAGATTCCGAAGAGGTCAGTAAGGGGCGAGTACAAGTGCACTAGATTGCCTTCCGTCCCCTGTCCTATTGCTCTCCTATATCTCCTATACCTTTCCTCTATTCCTATATCTCTTCTTCTATTCTTTCATTGATATGTTCTATTACTATATCTTCTTTTCTATTCTTTCTTAGATATATTTTACTATGAGTATCTCTTCTATAACCTTCATCATGTATTTTACTATGTGTATATTGATATATACCCACTAAAACCCTCATTGTGTATTGGACAAAATAAATAAATAAATAAATAAAACGACGTTTCGTTATCAAGCTAGGTAACATGATCCATGCCCTGCTGCGGCTGCCTTGTTTGTTAATGAAATGCCTGCAGGAGCTTCCCTAGTTTGGTAAGGAAACATCTGCAGGAAGTCAGCCTCAAGGAACCTACTGAAATAAGCATCCCCCCCCCAGCAACTCCTTTAACTCTTTGTGCGCCAGCCCCACAAAAGGAAGGAGAGACGAAAGAAAAACACCAGCAGTTTCCTAGTTGCACAATTTATTTTTATTTTATTTTATTTATTTATTCATTTGTCCAATACACAAATACATAGGAAGAAAAATAGACATGTGATAATATAAAAGAGGGTGAAAGTGAACTTAGAGGAGAGGATATATGAAAGGAAGAGAATATATAAGATAGGTGAAAGAAAGGAAAGACAATTGGACATGGGACGAAAGGCACACCAGTGTGTACGCCCCTTACTGGCCTCTTAGGAACCTGGAGAGGTCAATCGTGGAGAGTCTAAGGGAGAAGTGTTGGGGGTTAGGGGTTGACACAATTGAGTCCGGTAATGAATTTGCCAAAATGCCCTTGCTGACATCCCGAGGCAAACTGTTTGTGGGTTTATTTGTTTTTTAACCACATCTTCAATTCAATTGAGCCAGACTTCAATTGCTATGTTTAAAAAATTTACAGCTACACTGCCTCCGAACTGATTTAACTGTTGTTCATAAAATCATACGTCACAATGTACTCCCTGTGAGCGACTACTTCACCTTTAACAATAATAATAATAATAATAATAATAATAGTAATACATTTTATTGTCATTGTCAAAACAACGAATTGTCATTGGCAACGAAAGTTGTGTGACACCCAGAGACCAGTCCCACCATACATAAAATCAGAATAGATAAATTTAAAAATGGAATAAAAAATAGAATAAAAAATAGAATAAAATGTCCCACCCACAACACAAGAGCATGCAATAGATACAAACTAAATGTAAATCGCTTCAAACTAGACGGCAGAAAATACAATTTCAGCAATAGAGTGGTCAATGCCCAGAATTCACTACCGGACTCTGTTGTTTCTTCCTCCAATCCCAAAATCTCCAACCTTACATTATCTACAATTGACCTCTCCCCTTTTCTAAGAGGTCTGTAAGGGGCGTGCGTAAGTGCACTTTTGTACCTACCGTTCCTGTCCTAATGTCTTTTTATCTTTTCTATCTCTACTTTATACTTATATTATGTTAAACATAGTACAACACAATAGGACCCGGATTGTGGGGGCAATAGGCTGGCTCTGTTAAAAAGTGCTATTGCTAACATGTTATAAGCCGCCCTGAGTCTAAGGAGAAGGGCGGCATAAAAATCAAATAAATAAATAAAATAAATAAATAGTACAACACAATATAGGGGAAAAGGAATCCTCAATTGGAGTATTGTATTGGCAGTTCTGTGTTAGCAAATACTTCAAAAGAAAAGGATTTAGGGGTAGTGATTTCTGACGGTCTCAAAATGGGTGAACAGTGCAGTCAGGCGGTAGGGAAAGCAAGTAGGATGCTTGGCTGCATAGCTAGAGGTATAACAAGCAGGAAGAGGGAGATTGTGATCCCCTTATATAGAGCGCTGGTGAGACCCCATTTGGAATACTGTGTCCAGTTCTGGAGACCTCACTTACAAAAAGATATTGACAAAATTGAATTGAGTCCAAAGACGGGCTACAAGAATGGTGGAAGGTCTTAAGCATAAAACGTATCAGGTTTACATTGAGTTTAAGTTTATTATGTACTCATGTATTGTTGTGGTTGAAGCTGAGGTATTCATGGAAGGTAGGACGTTGTGGTAGATGGTTTTATGAACTACGTTTAGATCGGATCAAGGATGATGTAGGATGATCACTCTGTTGCTGATGTTGTATTTTCTGCAGTCTAGTTTGGAGCGGTTTAAATTTAGTTTCAATCTATTACATGCCCATGTGTTATTGTGGTTTATTTATTCATTAATTGGATTTCTATGTTGCCCCTCTCGGAGGACTCGGGGCAGTTGAAGGTGAAGTAGTCATTATTAACAGGAAGGACATTTTGGTATGTGGTTTTGTGAACTACGGTTAAATCAGTTCGTAGGCAACGTAGTTGTAAATTGTCTAATTTCAGCATTTCAACTCGGGTGGAGTTAGGCATTTTGTTGCGGGAGGAGGAGTGAAGGACTCTTCTTGTGAAATATTTCTGGACACTGTCAATTGTGTTAATGTCTGATATGCATTAGGGCAGTGTTTCCCAACCTTGGCAACTTGAAGGTATCTGGACTTCAGCTCCCAGAAGTCCCCAGCCAGCGAACTGGCTGGGGTATTTTGGGAGTTGAAGTCCAAATATCTTCAAGTTGCCAAGGTTGGGAAACACTGGCCTAGAGAGCCCACAAGGGGGCTCCACCTCCGCCATTGAGGATGGATCCTCTCCGGCAATCCCAAAAGGAACTGAGCATGCGCGGGCTCCTTTGCCAGGACGGGTTCTTTCTTGGAGGCGTTCAGAGATGCTTCGGAGGAGTTGAGGGACCTCGGGGAGAGTCTGGCCTCTCTAGGACTCTGCACTCCCTCGCCCTGGCCTGCTGGCAAAAGAGGCTGCCGGAAAGTCGTGCAAGCGTTCAGATTCAGACATGACTCCCGGGTGAGTTTGGGGAGGGAGGGCTTTCCCCCAAACCTGGAAGCCCCCGAGCCTCGTGCTGCACAGGGGAAGGAGACCCCCACGGCCCCTGCTCTGTAGCCCAGGGAAGAGGGAAGCGCAGGTTCCGACGTTCCCCCTTCCCATGCACGTGTCAAGGGAGGGGGCGGGAAAAGAACCGAGCCTGATCACCACGTGGGGGGAAAAAGCCAGGATGGAAAGACCAGATGGAAAGATGCGGGGTGCTTTTGCAAGGGTAGGACTCAGGGGGAGAAGAAGCAGCTTTCCAAGGATGGACAATGGGATGGAATGGAGAATATTTTATTTTTTTTTAATTTATTTTGTCCAATACAAATTGAAAGTTAAAGAGAATAAAAACATGTAGTAGTAAATACCAGGGAAGGGATAGAAGAAGAGATATGAGAATAGAATACAGTACATCAATGAAGAGTAGAGGAAAGGATATATAAATAGGAGAAACGATATATAAAATATAGGAGAGACAATTGGACAGGGGACGGAAGGCACCCTAGTGCACTTATGCACGCCCCTTACTGACCTCTAAGGAATCTGGACAGGTCAACCGTGGAGAGTCTAAGGGAAAAATGTTGGGGGTTGACACCACGGAGTCTGGTAATGAGTTCCATGCTTCAACGACTCGATTGCTAAAGTCATATTTTTTTATAGTCAAGTTTGGAGCGGTTGATATTAAGTTTGAACCTGTTGCGTGCTCTTGTGCTATTGCGGTGGAAGCTGAAGTAGTCGTTGGCAGGCAGGACGTTGCAGCATATGATCTTGTGGGCAATGCTTAGATCATGTTTAAGGCGTCGTAGTTCTAAACTTTCTAGGCCCAGGATTGTTAGTCTAGTAAGAAGAAGCAATTTTTTCCCATAGGAATCAATGTAAAAGCAAATGATGCGTGCAAACCTATTAGGAAAGAAATTAAAGCTTGGAATTTGGGTGAGAAGAGAAGGAGGACAGTCACTGCCAAAGGAAGAAGGTGAGGTGAAGGGAATCAAAAAAATCCAAAACTTTAAGGCTTAAAAAAAAAAAAAGAGGGTCTCCGAGGTGGCGAGGAGGAGCACGTGCCTCCAATACACCCAGCGCGAGGCTGCCTCCCATACACTGTCTCCCATACACTGGTTGCTGCTGCTGCTACCTGCTTCCTCTTCCTTCCCATGCTGAAGGGCTGCCCTCTCCTCTCGCTCGCTCACTTTGCAGCCAGCGCCTTACCTTCGCTATGGTGACTTCTCGGCTGCCCAGAGCGAAGGGAGTGTTTCTTTTCTCTGGGTGCTGGCAGAGGAGAGGATAAGGATAAGGCTAAAGACAGGATAGGATAGGATAAGGATAGGATTTATTTATTTATTTATTTATTTATTTTGTCCAATACACAATGAGGGTTTTAGTGGGTATATATCTATATACACATAGTAAAATACATGATGAAGGTTATAGAGGAGATACTCATAGTAAAATATATCTAAGAAAGAATAAAAAAGAAGATATAGTAATAGAACATATCAATGAAAGAATAGAAGAAGAGATATAGGAATAGAAGAAAGGTATAGGAGAGCAATAGGACAGGGGATGGAAGGCACTTTAGTGCACTTGTACTCGCCCCTTACTGACCTCTTAGGAATCTGGAGAGGTCAACCGTAGATAATCTAAGGGTAAAGTGTTGGGGGTTTGGAGTCCGGTAATGAGTTCCACACTTCGAAAACTCGGTTACCGAAGTCATATTTTTTACAGTCAAGTTTGGAGCAGTTAATATTAAGTTTAAATCTGTTGTGTGCTCTTGTGTTGTTGTGGTTGAAGCTGAAGTAGTCGCCAACAGGCAGGACGTTGCAGTATATGATCTTGTGGGCAATACCTAGATCTTGTTTAAGGCGTCTTAGTTCTAAACTTTCTAGGCCCAGGATTGAAAGTCTAGTCTCATAGGGTATTCTGTTTCGAGTGGAGGAGTGAAGGGCTCTTCTGGTGAAGGATAGGATAGGATAAGCATAAGGATAGGCTAAGGCTAGAATAGAATAGAATAGAATTTTTATTGGCCAAGTGTGATCGGACACACAAGGAATTTGTCTTGGTACAGCTGCTCTCAGTGTACATAAAAGAAAAAGACATTTGTTAAGAAACATGTGCTACAACACTTAATGATTGTCATGGGGGTCAAATAAGCAATGAAGAAACAATCAATATTAATAAAAATCTTAGGATACAAACAACAAGTTACAACCTAAGTGGGAGGAAAAGGATGATAGGAATGATGAGAAAAACTAGTAGAATAGAAGTGCAGATTTAGTAAAAAGTCTGACAGTGTTGAGGGAATTATTTGTTTAGCAGAGTGATGGCGTTTGGGGGGAAAACTGTTCTTGTGTCCAGTTGTCTTGGTGTGCAGTGCTCTGTAGCGACGTTTTGAGGGTAGGAGTTGAAACAGTTTGTGTCCAGGATGCGAAGGGTCAGTCAATATTTTCCCTGCCCTCTTTTTGACTCGTGCAGTATACAGGTCCTCAATGGAAGGCAGGTTGACCTTCCATTGTTGTTGTTGTTGTTGTTGTTGCTGTTGTTTTTGTTATTATTATTATTATTAATTAAATTTGTATGCCACCCCTCTCCGTAGACTCCAATGTTGTAGGGTGCCCTGCTTGGGTGGTGGGTTGCACTAGATGGACTACAAGGTCCCTTCCAACTGTGTTGGACATCTGTTATCAGAGTTTGAAGTCCCCTTCATTCAGCCACAGGCCTACTAACTAGGATAATAGCCAACCAAATCTCTTTGACTTTATTGGTTTGATGTCAACCTTGGCAGACTTTAGTAATTCTGGAACCTTTCTCTCTCTCTCCAGATCTAAGAAACTGAAGGGCCACCTTGTCTGAAGACCAAAACAGCTTGTCCACAAAGGTGGCGAACGCTCCAACACCAGTGACCTTCAAGAAAAGAGTGGACCGCTGTTAGACTAGCGTGACGTAGGGTCTTCTTTCTGCACCAGCAGAAGGTTGGACTAGATGACCTGCAAGATCCTTTCCAACTCTAGTAATAAATAAATCAATAATCAAAAAGAGTGAATGGGCTTGAATAATTTCTCCAGGGGTTTGTTGATGACCCAGATCATATGAATGAAAAGATCTTTGGAGTTTCCTCAACCTTGGTCCCATTGGGAACAATGTTGGAGAATGGAGAAGAAATGGAGGGGCATTACCCAATGGGCAAGGACTCCTGGGCAGGAGCTGGGCAGAAGACCGTGGAGGCGAGAGCCATCAATTCAGATGTCCAGCGCAGGCTCTTCAGGAGCATCCACTACCAAGAGACCCAGGGACCCCGTGAGATTTGCAGCCACCTTCACCATCTTTGCCATCAGTGGTTGCAACC